>NW_006797481.1:5772462-5800938 GCF_000442215.2 Lipotes vexillifer | reverse complement strand
GTAGGGAAAATAATTATATAGTTAGATACATTTTGTTAGTATGAATATACTGTAAACCAGTAAATTCAGGAGAACATGTACCAGTCCATAGGTGAAGCAGATAAGATACATAGGAAGTAATATAAAGTTCTTGGGAGCATTCTTGGATCAGGATATTGAATGAGCCAGGAAAGCTGGCTCATCATTGGTGAGGTACTGGCTAAGACTGAAGTGTGCCAGGACCTTTCTCAGTTACCCCAAGTTTGGGACCCACTCCTCATATTAATACAATGTACGAAAATTATGATTCAACGATCCAAAAAGCTGCACTTCAGGCGAAAGTCTAGGGAGGATATGTTTTGGAAAAATTTTTACAGTGGACAAAGGATGATTTCACAAGGTTTGAAAATAAGAGTGTTCCTAGTATGCTAGCTGGGGAATTTCTTAGGTACCATAGATCTATTTTCTCCCAGTGTAGATATGTGGATACAGGCTGTAAAAATAAACCAGATGTTTCTTATTTGGTCTATCTTTCTACATCACTATATAGAGGAGATTCTGGAGTAGAAAAAGCAAAAGTCATTCTCTTGATTGATTCTCTTCGTCATTCTCTTGATTTACCTTGGATTACTAGCAAGTAAGGCACCTCACTGTCTTATTGTTATCTTTGCCATCAAATGGTGTTGACCTGGTCAAGGGAATGGAATAGGGGCTCAGCACAAATGACAATATGGGGAAGGATAACTGTTAGTTACGTTGGAAGTTCAAAGGATCAAAGAGGATTCTGCACTGAAGGAAAAATAGGTTAAAACAGTAGCAACAACAATAAAATATGAAAAATTAAACAAATACAATGTGAAGTTTTGAATTTAGATTAAAAAATTCACTCATATTAAGTAGGGCACACTTGTTTTGATCAAAGTTCATGTGAGAAAGACCTGAAATTGTTGACTGGTTCAAACAACAGTGTGATTCTAAAAATAAAACAAACAAAAAAAATTTTTTAAAAGAGGGAAAAAAAAGGCATGTTTATTTAGAATACATTGAGGGAGACTTCTACCATATTCTACAGTAGTCAGATCACATCTAGAATCTTGTGTTCACTCTACATTTTAAGAAGGGCGTTGAAAAACTAAATGTTGAAAACCACATTACATGAGAAAGTTTTTCCTATTTCTGAGACTATGGGTAAACTCCTTGAGGACAGGACTATGTTTCATATTTCTTAAACATAAGAGCCTGACCCTCTTCCCAGAACATTGGAGTATTCCTTAAATGTCTGTTGCATAATTAATGAATGAAAAATTTACAATATTGGAATTGTTTATTTGAATATGTGAGAAAAGTTTCAAATATATAATATGTATTTAAAGGAATTTTAGTAAATGAGATTAGACGTATATTTAATGGTCCAAAAAGATCCCAAGAGTATAAATTTTTTGTTCAGTATAATGAACTTTCTAATGTTATAAACCTTTGGGGAAAAAATACCATCTGCATAAAAAGTGGTTCTTTTGCTAGATATATTCGAGGGTGCTAGATAACCATCCGTCAGAAAAAGTCATAGCACTTTTGATCCCACTTTAATGGGAAATTTGGACCAGGTAACATTTAGGATTCCTTCCAGCTCTGATAATGAGTTATTCCAATGAATCTGTTATGACCACTGATTTTCTTACATTCTGATATTTGTGGTTTAACACACCATTCCACATGCGTAGGAAAGCCAGTTTATACCAGTCGTGAGTCGTGAGTCAAACTGCCCTTTGCATTTAAAAAATTCAAATGATTGAAATTAGTTTGTTAAAAATATTTCTATCATATATACTTTCACAAAAAATTGAAAACAAATAATACTGCATATTAATATATCACACTGATTAGTCATTGAGCATCATAGGTATCTTCCAATAGAGACTTAAAAGATTATAGGAAGCAGATGTCTTATTTCACAAAGAAATATATTGCAAAAGAACCATTTTTAGAGTTTCTCAATATAGAACTGAAAATGACTCCATTAGCTAATAGCAAAATAGTCACATTTTCCTTAAAGGAAAAAAATATTTTAAAAATAATGATTAAGGGGTTCCCTGGTGGCGCAGTGGTTGAGAGTCCGCCTGCCGATGCAGGGGACACGGATTCGAGCCCTGGTCCAGGAAGATCCCACAAGCCGCAGAGCGGCTGGGCCCGTGAGCCATGGCTGCTGAGCCTGCGCGTCCGGAGCCTGTGCTCCGCAGCGGGAGAGGCCACAACAGTGAGAGGTCCGCATACCGCAAAAATAATACTAATAATAATAATGATTAAGAGGAAAATGCCAGTGTTTGAGTCATTTATTTCTCCAGGAAGATTTAAGTACCTCTTGAAAAACTTCACAATTATTGTCACAAACTACTTAAATGTTCAACATGAACTCCTTATACACTAAATGAAAAAGCTAACTGGATTCTGTTGCGTTTCAAATTTCTTAACTTAGAAGCAAGCATGTTGGGGTTGAGAATTGAATCCTGAGCTTTGTATTGATTCCCAGAATCAGGGAGAAAAAAATCTTTCTTTAGTAAATTAATTCTTAAAGGGGGGGAAAAAGCTACTGAAGGATTGCTCTGAGCTTTATTGTAACAGGAGCCTCCAGTCATAAATTACTGGCACACAAGCAAGAGTCGATGTGTCATTGCTGTGGTAATCAGCTGCTTTTATATTTCCACCCGGCAAGGCTGACTTGATCATGCTGTGCACCTCTTGGATGTCAAAGTCATTCATTTGCTCTTCTTCATTAGAGTAGGATCGGTATTTCTCTTTCAACTTAGGCCTCTAACTTGGGGAAATAATATATTCAACAATATGACTATGGGGATATTCTATGTGAGAAAATTTTTTAAGTGCAAGTTCAAAATTTGAAATTCTTTAGTTTTCCATTTTTTGCTCTTTGAGGAGTAATATGTATTAAACATCCATTCTGGAGATCTAGCTTTTAAATGACCTTTTCAGTACTCATCCTTTGCTCATTTTGATTTGCTCAGATAAATTACAACCACCTGGCCTTTTGTATTAAAGAAGGTTACACAAAATTGACCTTTTGATACTTATTGGGAGAGCTAGTTTCATTGTATTTGAGATTAACTGCTGTTTCTGTTTTCTGGTTATGTCTTAAATAACTTTATTTGAGGATGGTAAAGCCTATTTCTTTTGCCTGTTTGTTCCAAGCTACTTCTAATACCATAAGAATGGACTCGGAGCAATGCAAAGAGAAATTGTGTTTAAAAAAAATAATGAACCTGATTTATTTGGATCCTTTTATGCCTGATGATATATATGTGTTATTTCAATTTCTCTTAACCTTGATAAAGCCAAAGTTATCCTTTCACCATCTGCTCCTTTTTGCCACCTGGTTAATAAAACTCAGCCCTCTTTCTTTTTCCTGAACACTTTAGGCTCAGACTTATAAGTCTAAGGAACTCCAGAACTTTGCACTTGCTCATCCCTCTGCCTGAAATATTCTTTTCTGGCTTTATTTGTTCTTGTTCCATTCACCTAATATAACACTTTTTCCCCTACATTTTGTGGTCTCTGTTTAGTTAGGGTGGGTTCTGTGACTACTTATGGAAAATGATATACATCACTTCTGGTGTGAGACATTGAAAAGTCCATGCAGGATTCACTAGTCTCTTTTCTGCCTTTACACTTAAGGAATCTCTGAGTTGAAATGGTAGAGCCTCAAGACTGGAGCAGTCTATATTGCTGAGTTACCAGATGGGAAGTTACCTGGACCTATAGAAAATTTTGTGTGAGCAAGAAATACACTTTTCTGTGTTAAACTGAGTTTTGAGAAGGCATACCTACTCTGACTGAATATTCAAGGTTTCAGGTCAAACATCATTTCCTAGGAGACCTTCTGTAATCCCCCTATCTAAAGCACTTTCTCTCTCCACTATCTCTCTTTCTCCCAACCCTATATATTTTCTGTAGTGATTTTTTTCTTTAATTTTTTCATTCTTTTGTGTATGTATATGTTGAACAAACAAGACTTCTATATGCTGTTAATTATGCTTTTAAGTGCCCAGAGTAATCTTTAAAATTGTCAATAAGCATTTCATTTTTTGACTTTTTTTTTTTTGCAGTATGTGGGCCTCTCACTGTTGTGGTCTCTCCCGCTGCGGAGCACAGGCTGCAGACGGGCAGGCTCAGCGGCCATGGCTCACAGGCCCAGCCGCTCCGCGGCATGTGGGATCTTCCCGGACTGGGGCACGAACCCGTGTCCCCTGCATCGGCAGGCGGACTTTCAACCACTGCGCCACCAGGGAAGCCCTGACTTCTTGTTTTAATGTCAAAAAGTGCAAACAAAACAAAATACTGCCTCACAAAGCACTGTTGAATTTTCCATTGCTCGTTAGAAAGGATGGTCGTGTATGAAGCAATAACTGAATTTTTGACTCTTCTAGATGAATCCATTCTGCATGATTTCTTTCATCCAGAAGTGAGATCCTCTTTGGCAAAGTCTAAATCTGTGATGCTATCTCTGTCAACAAAGAAAGAATTAAGAATCGAAATTTTAATTTTAAAATCGCCTGAAGTAACCTTCAAAAATTTTTCCAATATTTTTACATATCTTCAGGTTTTAGCCCACTAAGAAATAGATAAGGATTTGTTGCTTTCAAATCCAGGCTACTTAAATAATTCCTCCAAATCAGAATGTTCCCCCAGTTGTCTACCTCCAGTCTCCTGGTAGATGGTCCAGAAGAGTCCCTGATATTTTTTTAATAGCATGGAAATGCTTGCTAAATAGAAACAAGTCACCTCATATATTCATTCCTGGAAAAGTGTCTGGAGCACAGTAGGAGCTCAGTAAAAATTTTTCCAATGAATGAATGATCACAGCCAAACTTAGGCACCAAGTAAGTCAAGAAATCCCTGTTGAATTGTTCTAAGAATAGGAATTTATTTGTTTATTTATTTAGAGTGAAAGAAAGGGAAGGGGAGAGGAGGGAAGGGAAGAGAAAAGAAGGAATGAAAAATCTACCTAGAATTTTGGTCTAAACTCTTTAAGATTCACTCTTTGGAATGCCAAGTAAAGAAGAATTTCAGCATCTGCTTCTGTTCCTTAGTAAAATTTCTTGATAACACTTGACTGAGAATTGTTTTCTTATTGCTAGTGCATAAAGAGATGTATCACATTATGTAACAGTCATGCTTGTTTTCTCATTAGTGAATTAAATACGTTGCCAAATATAAGATAAAAACAAGTATACACAAGTATATCATTTGTAAAATCAAAGTTTTGCATGGAAAAATCAACTTTTTACAATTATTAAGATACAAATGATTTTCTTTTGAAAAAATGTTCACAAGATGAAATTCTCCATTAATGCAGTCAATAGGCACACAGTTGATGAAAACCAGTAACTGACTATGCTGGGACAAGTTAGTATTTCATTTAGAGTAAAGGGAAATGCCAAAACTGTGCATTCTTTCTTAATTTACTTAAAAATATTAAGAGAAATGTTGGCAAATGTTAGCAATTTCTGGAGTGGGTGTGGTAATTTGGTAGGGATATTGTTTTACTTTTCTTTGTTTGCTACATATCACAAACCAGCTTGATATCTCCAAAGTGGTTTAACCAAGATCTAGCCAATGATATGAAGCTTAACTTATTGATAAGCAACCTTGTAGGATGCTGCAAGATACAGCTTTTTGTATTAAGAAAAATTCAGATTTTGCAAAGTTCCATCCTTTTAAAATTAAACCTAGTTTCCATGAAGACTTATAGTGATTGATATGTGTAAACAGTTGTCAGATGTTCTTTCCATTTTCTTGGCTTCAAACTTGAACTGGGAAGACTTATGCCATGTAAGAAGTATGGCTTTGGCTTCCATGATGTTCAATTAATAATGCATAACCGTGAATACATGAGGATAAGGAAGATCTGTCATACTTGCTTTTCTTTGACATTGCCTAAATTAACCTAAACAAAGGCAGTCCGTACTTAAAATGCCCATACTTATAAGTTGGATATATCTTCCTTAATTCCTGTCAGTAGAAAGCTTTTAAGACCTTATTGTATGCAAATGATGGCGATACTGTTTGGCCATATGGTTTGTGCCACTCTCCTCTTGATAATATTTACAATTTTTAGAGTTCCCTGAGTCTTACTTTGCATGGACATTATGATCTAATATCAGTATGAAAGGCTGATATCTTGTAGACACAAAATAATTCAGTCTAGGGTATAGGTGACGTTGCACATGCAACTGCTTAAACCCCAAAGTTTGAGAAACACTGAGCTAAACAAAGGGAAGAAATAAAAGGAAACTTTAGAAATGTATGTTTGAGCTTCAAACCCATTCTGCCTTTAAGATAATTTTCAAGTTCTTATGTAGCAAATAGGGATGTGGAGCGAATTCTAAAGTAGCCTTGCTTACTTTTAGAATTTACTCAATTCCTTTTTATTTTTAAGCATGAATATATGCTGATAGATTTTTTTGTTAAAAGAATTTAATAGTGGAGTTACATTTTGGTTCTGAATGAGGACCAATTAGCTTCTAAAGGCAGTACTAAGTTAAATTACTGAATCCACTGAAATTGAAAAAAAATTTTTTTGAAGTATCATCTATTACTACCAGATTCATAGATTTTTCTAGTGCTCGTCTCTTTACTCTTTATAGGTCTATGATCTACAGGTTGAAGAGTCTCTGGCCTAGAGGATCTATAAGTCCCTTCCGGATCTAAGAATCTGTGAAGGCTGTGTCTTAGTCATATCAGTAATATGCTCAGTGTTATCCAAATGACAACAAAGACCTTCATTTGCTGGCATTATTTAATCCTTATCTTGGCCTCTTATATAAGATTTTTAGCTTTCATTTGAGTTTGAGTTACTTTGAATTATAATATATATAATTTTAGGAATATTCAAATATACACTTTCACACATACATTGACATGAGTATGGTTTTTTTAATTTTATTTTTTTATACAGCAGGTTCTTATTAGATATCCACTTTATACACATCAGTGTATACATATCAATCCCAATTGCCCAATTCATCACACCACCACCACGACCACCACCACCCCGCCGCTTTCCCCCCTTGCTGTCCATACATTTGTTCTCTACATCTGTGTCTCAATTTCTGCCCTGCAAACCAGTTCATCTGTACCATTTTTCTAGGTTCCACATATATGTGTTAATATACGATATTCGCTTTTCTCTTTCTGACTTACTTCACTGTTTATGACAGTCTCTAGATCCATCCATGTATCTACAAATGACCCAGTTTCGTTCCTTTTTATGGCTGAGTAATATTCCATTGTATATATGTACCACATGTTCTTTATCCATTTGACTGTCAGTGGGCATTTAGGTTGCTTCCATATCCTGGCTATTGTAAATAGTGCTGCAGTAAACATTGGGGTGCATGTGTCTTTTTGAATTATGGTTTTCTCTGGGTATATGCCCAGTAGTGGGATTGCTGGGTCATATGGTAATTCTATTTTTAGTTTTTAAGGAACCTCCATAGTGGCTGTATCAATTTACATTCCCACCAACAGTGCAGGAGGGTTCCCTTTTCTCCACACCCTTTCTAGCATTTGTTGTTTGTAGATTTTCTGATGATGCCAATTCTAACTGGCATGAGATGATACCTCATTGTAGTCCTGATTGGCATTTCTCTAATAATTAGTGATGTTGAGCAGCTTTTCATGTGCTTCTTGGCCATCTGTATGTCTCTTTGGAGAAATGTCTATTTAGGTCTTCTGCCCATTCTTTGATTGGGATATTTGTTTTGTTTTTGTTTTTGTTTTTGTTTTTGCAGTATGTGGGCCTCTCACTGTTGTGGCCTCTCCAGTTGCAGAGCATGCGCAGGCTCAGTGGCCATGGCTCACAGGCCTAGCCGCTCCGCAGCATGTGATATCTTCCTGGACCGGGGCATGAACCCATGTCCCCTGCATCAGCAGGCGGACTCTCAACCACTGCGCCACCAGGGAAGCCCTGTTTTTTTTTGATATTGAGCTGCATGAGCTGTTTATTTTTTTTTTGGAGATTAATCCTTTGTCCGTTGATTCGTTTGCAAATATTTTCTCCCATTCTGTGGGTTGTCTTTTTGTCTTGTTTATGGTTTCCTTTGCTGTGCAAAAGCTTTTAACTTTCATTAGGTCCCATTTGTTTTTATTTCCATTACTCTAGGACAGGGATCAGAAAAGATCTTGCTGTGATTTATGTCAAAGAGTGTTCTTCCTATGTTTTCCTCTAAGAGTTTTATAGTGTCCAGTCTTATATTTAGGTCTCTAATTCTTTTTTTTTTTTTTGCGTTACGCGGGCCTCTCACTGTTGTGGCCTCTCCCATTGCGGAGCACAGGCTCTGGACACGCAGGATCCAGACACACAGGCTCAGCGGCCATGGCTCACAGGCCAGCCGCTCCGCAGCATGTGGAATCTTCCCAGACCGGGGCACGAACCCATGTCCCCTGCATCAGCAGGCGGACTCTCAACCACTGCGCCACCAGGGAAGCCCTCTAATCCATTTTGAGTTTATTTTTGTATATGGTGTTAGGGAGTGTCCTAATTTCATTCTTTTATATGTAGCTGTCCAGTTTTCCCAGCACCACTTATTGAAGGTACTGTCTTTTCTCCATGGTATATCCTTGCCTCCGCTATCATAGATTAGTTGACCGTAGGTGCATGGGTTTATTTCTGGGCTTTCTATCCTGTTCCATTGATCTATATTTCTGGCTTTGTGCCAGTACCATACTTTCTTGATTGCTGTAGTTTTGTAGTATAGTCTGAAGTCTGGGAGTCTGATTCCTACAGCTCTGTTTTTCTTTCTCAAGACTGCTTTGGCTATTTGGGGTCTTTTGTGTCTCCATACAAATGTTAAGATTTTTTGTTCTAGTTCTGTGAAAAATGCCATTGGTAATTTGATAGGGATTGCATTGAATCTGTAGATTGCTTTGGGTAGTATAGTCATTTTCACAATATTGATTCTTCCAATCCAAGAACATGGTATATCTCTCCATCTGTTTGTATCATCTTTAATTTCTTTCATCAGTGTCTTATACTTTTCTGCATACAGGTCTTTTGTCTCCCTAGGTATTTTATTCTTTTGGTTACAATGGTAAATGGGAGTGTTTCCTTAATTTCTCTTCCAGATTCTTCATCATTAGTGTATAGGAATGCAAGATATTTCTGTGCATTAATTTTTTATCCTGCAACTTTACCAGATTCATTGATTAGCTCTACTTGTGGCATCTTTAGGATTCTCTATGTACAGTATCATGTGATCTGCAAACAATGACAATTTAACTTCTTCTTTTACCATTTGGATTCCTTTTATTTCTTTTTCTTCTCTGATTGCTGTGGCTAGGACATCCAAAACTATGTTGAATAATAGTGGTGAGAGTGTACATCCTTGTCTTGTTCCTGATCTCAGAGGAAATGCTTTCAGTTTTTCACCATTGAGAATGATGTTTGCTGTGGGTTTGTCATATATGGCCTTTATTATGTTGAGGTAGGATCCCTCTATGCCCACTTTCTGTAGAGTTTTTATCATAAATGGGTCTTGAATTTTGTCAAAAGCTTTTTCTACATCTATTGAGATGATCATATAGTTTTCATTCTTCAATTTGTTACTGTGGTGTATCAGATTGATTGATTTGCATATATTGAAGAACCCTCGCACCGCTGGGATAAATCGCACTTGATCATGGTGTATGATCCTTTTAATGTGTTGTTGCATTCTGTTTGCTAGTATTTTGCTGAGGATTTTTGCATCTGTAATTCATCAATGATATAGGTCTGTAATATTCTTTTTTTCGTAGTCCCTTTGTCTGGTTTTGGTATCAGGTTGATGGTGGCCTCATAGAATGAGTTTGGGAGTGTGCCTTCCCCTGCAATTTTTTGGAGGAGTTTGAGAAGGATGGGTGTTAGCTCTTCTCTAAATATTTGATAGAATTCACCTGTGAAGCCAACTGGTCCTGGACTTTTGTTTGGTGGAAGATTTTTAATCATAGTTTCAATTTTATTACTTGTGATTGGTCTGTTTATATTTGCTATTTCTTCCTGGTTCAATCTTGGAAGGTTATACCTTTCTAAGAATTTGTCCATTTCTTCCAGGTTGTCTATTTTATTGGCATAGAGTAGCTTGTAGTACTCTCTTAGGATGCTTTGTATTTCTGTGGTGTCTTTTGTAACTTTTCTGTGGTATTTCTGTGGTGTCTGTTGTAACTTTTCCCTTTTCATTTCTAATTGTATTGATTTGAGTCCTCTCCCTCTTTTTCTTGATGAGTCTGGCTAATGGTTTATCAATTTTGTTTATCTTCTCAAAGAACCAGCTTTTAGTTTTATTGATCTTTGCTATTGTTTTCTTTGTTTCTATTTCATTTATTTCTGCTCTGATTTTATGATTTCTTTCCTTCTACTAACTTCAGGTTTTGTTTGTTCTTCTTTCTCTAGTTCCTTTAGGTGTAAGGTTAGATTGTTTATTTGAGATTTTTCTTGTTTCTTGAGGTAGGCTTGTATTGCTATAAACTTCGCTCTTAGAACTGCTTTTGCTGCATCCCATAGGTTTTGGGTTGTCGTGTTTTCATTGTCATTTATGTCTAGATATTTTTTGATTTCCTCTTTGATTTCTTCAGTGATCTCTTGGTTATTTAGTAGTGTATTATTTAACCTCCATGTGTTTGTATTTTTCACAGATTTTTTTCCTGTGATTGATATCTAGTCTCATAATGTTGTGGTCGGAAAAGACACTTGATACGATTTCAATTTTCTTAAATTTACTGAGGCTTGATTTGTGACCCAAGATATGATCTATCCTGAAAAATGTTCCCTGAGCACTGGGGAAGAAAGTGTAATCTGCTGTTTTTGGATGGAATATCCTATAAATATCAATTAAATCTATCTGGTCTGTTGTGTCATTTAAAGCTTGTGTTCCCTTATTAATTTTCTGTTTGGATGATCTGCCCATTGGTGTAAGTGAGGTGTTAAAGTCCCCCACTATTATTGTGTTACTGTCAATTTCCTCTTTTAGAGCTGTTAGCAGTTACCTTATGTATTGACGTGCTCCTGTGTTGGGTGCATATATATTTATAATTGTTATATCTTCTTCTTGGATTGATCCCTTGATCATTATGTAGTGTCCTTCCTTGTCTCTTATAACAAAGTCTATTTTATCTGATATGAGTATTGCTACTCCAGCTTTCTTTTGGTTTCCATTTGCATGGAATATGTTTTTCCATCCCCTCACTTTCAGTCTGTACATGTCCCTAGGTCTGAAGTGGGTCTCCTGTAGACAGCATATATATGGGTCTTGTTTTTGTATCCATTCAGCAAGCCTGTGTCTTTTGGTTGGAGCATTTAATCCATTCATGTTTAAGGTAATTATTGATATGTATGTTCCTATTACCATTTTCTTAACTGTTATGGGTTTATTTTTGTAGGTCCTTTTCTTCTCTCATGTTTCGCACTTAGAGAAGTTCCTTTAGCATTTGTTGTAGAGCTGGTTTGGTGGTGCTGAATTCTCTTAGCTTTTGCTTGTCTGTAAAGCTTTTGATTCCTCCATCGAATCTGAATGAGATCCTTGCCTGGTAGAGGAATCTTGGTTGTAGGTTCTTCCCTTTCATCACTTTAAATATGTCATGCCACTCCCTTCTGGCCTGTAGAGTTTCTGCTGAGAAATCAGCTGTTAACCTTATGGGAGTTCCCTTGTATGTTATTTGTCGTTTTTCTCTTGCTGCTTTCAATAATTTTTCTTTGTCTTTAATTTTTGTCAATTTGATTAGTATGTGTCTCGGTGTGTTTCTCCTTGGGTTTATCCTGCCTGGCACTCTATGTGCTTCCTGGACTTGCGTGGCTATTTCCTTTCCCACGTTAGGGAAGTTTTCGTCTATAATCTCTTCAAATATTTTCTCGGGTCCTTTCTCTCTCTCTTCTCCTTCTGGGACCCCTGTAATGCAAATGTTGTTACGTTTAATGTTGTCCCAGAGGTCTCTTAGGCTGTCTTCATTTCTTTTCATTCTTTTTTCTTTATTCTGCTCTGCGGCAGTGAATTCCACCATTCTGTCTCCCAGGCCACCTATCTATTCTTCTGCCTCAGTTATTCTGCTATTGATTCCTTCTAGTGTATTTTTCATTTCAGTTATTGTATTGTTCATCTCTGTTTGTTTGTTCTTTAATTCTTCTAGGTCTTTGTTAAACATTTCTTGCATCTTCTCGATCTTTGCCTCCATTCTTTTCCTTAGGTCCTGTATCATCTTCACTATCATTATTCTGAATTCTTTTTCTGGAAGGTTGCCTGTCTCCACTTTATTTAGTTGTTTCTCTGGGGTTTTATCTCATTCCTTCATCTGGTACATAGCCCTCTGCCTTTTCATCTTGTCTGTCTTTCTGTGAATGTGGTTTTTGTTCCACAGGCTGCAAGATTGTAGTTTTCCTGTTTCTGCTGTCTGCCTTCTGGTGGACATGAGTAGGTTTTATACTGATATAATCTTTTAGCATTTATAGGGAATATAGTACTTTATATTTTGGAAGATTTAGAAAAATTTTCCATTATTCCTCTTTTCTTCCTCTGTCTGGTAGCAGGCTTGTTGAGAGGAAAGGTAGGTTTTGTTTTTGACACATTACTGCTCAAACAACAACCCTGCATACCTGAACAACCTGCCTTGAAAATCTGCTGTGGCCATTTGACAATTGAGGACACTTTGCTTTCAAACAATGAAGAAAAACTGAGTAAGCTTGTGCCTTGCAGATTTAGTTATAATATGATAGAATATCATGCTTTCCTAATTCACTGATGCAAAGAGATGTTGCCACTTCTCTTTATTTCCTCACACCATCCTAGCACCAAAAACCCAAAGTTGGTTTTTTACTTATATTCCTCTATGTTAAATGTGTTTGTGTTAATAATAGAAACAGTCTCATGAAATGTTGCTTAATCGCTAATTCAGACTCCTTGTAAACTTTATTATGTAAGCTCAGGAATAATGACTAAATCATTTTGATTGCTCCTTTTATACCTTTCAAAAATCTTAGGAATAATTGCTATAAAAATCTGAATGCATTATGATGACTTTGTGGCAGTTTTCTTCATAATATTTACAGTATTGCAATAAAGTGGATGAAGAGAAATAAAAAACCTGATAGTGATTTCTTGCATCCACAAAATTGCTCATTCTAAAAAAATGAATATCCAGTTAGATTTGAGCATAAGACATAAATTCTAGAATATCAGAGGACATATATTTTTAAAGGTTTTTTTCACAATTAAAATAAGTTTTATCAAAACTTGCCTTCAGTCACATTCAGATGATACAGATTTCTATACTTTAAGTCAGTCATTCATTGTTCATTCATCAAATACTCTTGACTACAAACTAAGTGCTGTGGGGAATAAAAAAACAAATATAAAATAGTTTTTGCCTTAAAGATTTCAGAAAAGCATGAAGATTTAAAGAGATAGTTCCACTCTAAAGTCATAAATAATTTGTAGGTGAGATGATCACTTCAAACTTGGATGGAGTAGAAGGACATTTGGAGGTGTGGGGGGAGGACAGATAGAACCTGGACACAGGAGGAAAGATATAGGAAGACAACTGGAAACAGAGGTAGTTACTGTTTTCTTTAGTGTGTGTGTTTTTAAGGATTATTATCTGAAATCCATTAGAGTTGTAGCCTTTGCAGTGGTTGGAAAGGTGATTAATATGAACTTTTGGGGAATGATACGATATTCAAAGTAGTAGTATTGCATGGAAGCATTTCATATATACGTTTGATAGAATCAATGACCATTCCCAGTTACCAAATTTAAGCATGGATTTTCATATTATTTTTAATTTCATGGTTCGTTTTGTAAGAGATTTTGAATAATAAAACAATTATTATAGATAACAAACATGACACTAAGAACATCCATAATTTTAAAATGGTCTGCACAACAATGTTTATGGCAACATGATTATAATCTGTTGTATTATGATCAATTTGTTCTTTTGGCCTTTTCTTTCTCCTAAAAAATGGGCAACTGCAGACTAGTTATAAAATAAATCATCTGTTATATGGCTTCTTATCTATATATAAAATGTCAAACTTCAGTTTATATAAAAATCACAATCACAAAATAAGTTAATCAATTTTTGAAAGTTCTTAAGGAAGTACTCTATATTTCCCCATAAGTTTTAGGTTGAGTTTTTATCATTCTTAGTCACAAATGGCAGAAAGCAGTTCCAAATCTAAATTCATTTTACCACAGTCATGACATTTTCCAACTGTCTCATAAATCTGCAACATTTGTTAAAAGGGAGACTAATAGGGCAAAATATGTCACTAGTGCCGAAGAAAATGGGCCTGTGGTAATTAGCGTGCAGTCTTTAAAGACAAAATTGGTGCTTGAAATTTAACATAATAATTGTACCAATGAAGCGTTACTGAGTTCTCACAATGTGTTAGATTCTGTGTTGAGCAGTGCAAGTGCATTATCTTGTTAGTCCCAATCTTCTGATTTTATTGCTATTCCCATTTATAAAGAGGGGAAAAAAAGCCTTAGAAAAGTCTACAGAATTTGATGATGGTACAATAGGTAATGGGTGTTGAAGCTGGGATTCAAAACAAGTCCTCTGAGGTCTAGGTGTAGGCACTATTAATAGCCCAACTTTGCAATGAGAATATTTGAGGCATTGAGAGGTCTAAATAATTTGGTTAAGGTCAAACAGCTACAAAGTGGAAAAACTGGTATTCAAACACAGGTCCTAATTCCAGAGTCTATGTATTTTTTCTGTCAATATTTCCACTAAATTTTGACAGAATTTAAGTTGTAAGCATATCGTTTATATCTCTTTTGTTCTGACATAGAAGGGGCAAAATTCAGGAAGTAATGCATATAGATGTTAACTGGCAAGAGAAAGGACAATTGTTAAGGATATGGCTAAGAGCCAGGGACTTAGTAGCAAAGAGAATCTCACTTTGTTCCATTTTATTATTTTAGGGCCATCATATCAAAGCAAGAGTGTTTTAGGATAAAATTACTTACCCTCCCTGAGTTTCCCAGTCAGAACATTTGCATTAGTTTCCCAAAGTCAGAATGTCAGCCAAAGTCCTCGAACTAGTCCTCTGCTAAGTGACCCGGAATGAATTCATTTGGCTAATTCCCTGTTTGTATCATTTACTGCACACTATCTTGTGCTCTTATTATTTTTATTTCGCCATGTCTTATTTTACAAACTACAGTGTTATGGTCCTGATCAAGAAAAACATTTTTCTTCTTTGCAAAGTGTACTGTAGTAAGCACTCAATTCTTAAAAAGTGATGAAAACTCAAAGCTCAGAAGACAAACTGGAATCTTTTAAAATGCCTTTCTATCCTATAGTACATTTTTTTAAATGAATAAAAGTATCAATCACTGATTTTTCTTTATTATGAGTGGTGGGGGTCACAATAATACATTATTTTCCGGAGGAATCTATTCTTTGTCAAATATGGTGACTGTAGAATATTTATAGACTTATATTACAATTTGTGGTATTGAGTATTCATTAATTATATTTTGTAGACCTTTTACTTTTAGGAGTAGGGAAAAGGTAAGATGAGGAAAGAGAAAGTGTTCATTTAAAAAAAAAAATCAGTTATATGAGATGCCATTTATAAGCTAAGGAAAACTAATACAAATGAAGAAACTTTAATACAGATGTTAGAAAATCACGTTAAGATCCAAACTAGAATTTACAGTTTTCTCAAGGGAATTTTTATATTACGGTAGCAAAGGCAGTTTGTATATTTGTATGTGTGTGTGTTTATGTTTTTACCAGATAAAAAGAGCATTGTGTCTTCTACACTTAGCATCCCTTGGTATTTGGAGTAACATTATGTTTGCATTTTGCATAGACACGGTATTCAGATCAATTGGCCACTCCTATTGAGAGAGACACAAACAAGATTCTGTTTGCCAGCAGCTGTATTTTTAATAGTGCAAATCTGAGTTTATATTAAATTGAATAATTCGGTTGTTTAAATCACATTTACTTTTTACTCTGAATATTTTAGTATGTCTTCATTACTCCTAAAAATACATATAATTTAAGAATTTAAACTACTACTGAGTAATAGTTGTATTATTTCTGTCCCGTATTAGCAAGTAGATGTTCTCTCTTTAGTAATAAAAGCAAGGCCTTAAATCATATTTTAGATGCTCATTACATGAACACTGTTACTGCTGTGTCACAAGCGTTAAAATAAAAATGTTAAATAATAAACTGCCATCAAGCGTTGGCTTTTGTTCCTTCGTCATCTGAAAGGGAATTTTATGAATGATGCATCACAGTGCTACATACATTTACATTCAAAGACCAGTTGTTAATATTTTAAGTTACTTCCAGTGAATCTTTAAAAATCTGTGTGAATAATGAAGCCATTCATTGTGTTCAAGGATTTTGCCTTTCTTCAATGATATGATTTTCTTCTCATTTGAAAGAGTATTTAATTGCATTGCTCATCCACTTTTAATATTTAATAATAATTTTATTAGCTGTGTAGAATGAGAAGGGCAAGATTTGCAATATCTAGTGCTGGTCATTAATTTTTTGTTATCATGACTTAATGAATATTATAATTACAAGGAGAGGCATAAATGTAAATTAGCTGGGTACTTGGTTGGGACTTGCTGGTTTATTGGTTTTAGTTTGAGCAAAGCCCAGAAGAGACACAAATAGAAAGAAACAAATATCCAGAAGTGTTTTAGAAGGCCTGGCACACATGTTTTGCAACCTACTAATCATTCCTCATTTAAATAATGAACATTTAAATAATGAACAGAGGCTTTGAATAAAGTTGAAAACACTGACAATAACAATTCCTGCAATTGACAGGGGATCTTGATGACTTACAAGGCTTAGTCTGGGTAGGGATATGTTCCTTTAATCTCTATTAATGCATTTTGACAACTTTTGATTATCTTTTCTTAAACATTTTTACTGTCACTTGCTTTCAGCTAAGACAAAAGCATGAGTTACTCTGAGTGGGAAAACTTGGCATAGCCATCATCATAATAGCACTTTTTACTTAAGTAGCAGCTCTCATCTGAAGTTTTCAAAGTGCTTTTGAGTACATTTCATTAGGCTTGTGGGATGGAGGTCAGGGGAAATGTTCTTTGGAGGCACCATACATTTAAAGCCTCTATGGAAATATAACCCAGGCCATGGGGAGAAAATAATTTTCATTTTTAATGATCTAGATATGAGTATGTGTATTAGATGACTTCTCAGTTTTGAATGCCATTTTGTTCAAAATGGAACTAGATATTGTTGAATTTAACATGTTTTAAAACAAGTGATTTTTAACCCCCTCCAGCAACTGCTTCGAGAACGACAGCAGATGGCCAGCCGCCCCTTTGCTTCTGTTGATGTAGCCCTGGAAGTGGGAGCTGAACAAACAGACTTTCTGCGAGGGTCATTAGAGGTAGGAACAGTGGTGCTGAAAGGGGACCGCTGTGATTTGCATATGTATATTACTTCTCTAAGCTGCATCTGCTTGTGAAGCCAAACAGAGTCTGATTATCTAGACTTGACAAGATTCAGCTACATATGTTATGCCATTTTCAAGGCAAATAGTTTTAATAGTATGACATGAGCTGTAACAAAAGCCACTGGAGAATCTATTAGTCTAGGCAAGAGTGACAGACTGCTCACCTGGCAGCCCTTCCCTGATAAATAGGAGCTGAAGGAATTTAAGATATAGGTATGATGGAAGAAACAGTGCCTGTATTTAGTCCTTGGAGTGCTTAGTGCCCCTCAGTTAACAATTCACATCATTCTCTATTAACAAAGTTGGCTATAAAAGATGGGTGGAGATGAGTTGCATTTTAATTATATAATTTCACTTTTTGAACATTGAGAATTGTGGAATATAATGAATATTTTTATATGATGGCTGTATTAGTATATGCTTTTATTGCAAATGCAGAAATAGAGTATGGTGAAAGAGAAATGATTATGTGCAAGTAAATGTGATATTAGAATCCTGAAGTAATGCATGAAATTTCTGAAAATAATAACCACAGATTGTGAAAAATCCACAGATTGTGATTAACATCTAATCAAAGCATTTTGAGGCATAGTAATTTTATTGTATGCTTGCCTTTTTAATTTATATTTCATATGTGGTAAGATGTTTAAGCAGGAAGATTAAAAAATACTATACAATTGAAATATTTTATTAGCTTTTTAAAAAGTACCCTTTTGTGATTAACTTCATGTTGCTATTTTTAGACTTTACTTTTCTTCGAGGAAAGCAAGGAGTATAAAAATAGACTCCTCCAAATATCGAGATACAAATATGATTGATTTTGTCCATAGAATTTTTGGTCATTCTGAAAAAAATAAAGTCAGACCTCATGGATGCTATACAAAGGACCAGATTTTAGAGGGCATTTCTCTATGAAATTTTTTTATTAATAGCTTTTGTATACTTGATTTTTTACTACTCTAGATCACAGGTTGCCATGGAAGCTTAGAACATTAGAAAATTTATGGGTGTATCTTCCATTACTTAGGGAGAAGTGCTCTAATTTCTAATTTTACAGTAAGTGCTTTGATTTCATTTTAACCCTTAGTTTCAAATAACTTTAGTACGGAACCTTTAACAAATAGAAAACCTGAACTGTTTGAATCTAACTTCCTTTTTCTCCTCACTTGTTTAAAACATTCTCAAATGCTGCTAAAACTCAAGTGAAAAGAGACAAACGAATGTAAACGATACATACGCAGGCCAAGGTAGAAAAGGAATAATCAAAGAACTAGAAAACTCATAAACTTAAGAAACAAATGTCATAACGATGTATTATCATAGCTGCTCAGTTGCTGCTTAACAGTGTTCAAGAAAGTATTCTCAGGTGTTTTTTTAACCTTAAATTTATTTTGTAGAGTTTAAAAAGTTCTACCTCTACTTTCTTTTCCCCCATATTTGCCTGGTAGTCCTTCTTTTATTCCTTTATTCCCAACTTCTCTGTACCCTTTTGTTTTACACCTATCCCTTGTAGAAAAGACTGTTAGCTTTTTATTTTCCCGGTCACTCTGTGTTTCTGTCTTTTGATTGGTAAATTTAATCTGTTTACGTTGACAATAATTACTGGTCTACCAAGGCTCATTTTAGCTACTCTGGTGTGTGTGTGTGTGTGTGTGTGTGTGTGTGTGTTGGTTGTTGTTGTTGTTACTGGCCTTGCTTCTTTTTGGTTCTTTTTCACAGCTTCTTTTGGATAAATTGATTTTCTTCTACTAAACTGAGTATTAAATACTCTATTCCTATGTTTCTGGTAGTTATCCCTTACTTACCAAGATTCATAGAAATGACTATTTTTCCCTATTGGTGTCTAAAGCTTATTAATACAAATTCCTGCCCTGCCCATCTGAAACACAGTTATTACTTGAGCATGCTTTCAGCTCTCTCTGTTTCTCCCACCCTGTGTTAATACTGCCTGGAATTTTTGACCCAGATATTACAGGTGCACTTTTTCTGCATCACAGCATATTTAAATAATGATGAACCACCTTTACTCTGCTTTACTTTTTGTGTCTGGTTGCTTGCTCATGCATTTCTTTCACTTGTCACTAAAGTAAATCCTCCAAATAGTTTCTTCAAAGAGAAACTTTATGTATTTGAGGCCTTAAATACCTATATACCAATATATTGATTTTGTCCTCACATGTAAATAATAGTTTAATTAGATATAAATTTTTGTTTCAAAGTTGTCTTCAAAACTTTAAAGATATTACTTCATTGTCTCAAGTCTGGTGTCAGTTTGATTCTTTGTCCTTTACTAATGAGCTCCGTTTTCTTTTCGGAATCTTTCAGAATTTTCTTTTGTTTTTCAGTGTTCTTAAATTTCTCTCTGATAGGTAAATATGATCCTATTTGGCACTCTATGTACCCTTTAAATCTGCAGACCTGTAACTTTGTACAGTTCTGGCTAATCTTTTTTACTATTTCTCTAAATATTTATTACTCTATTCTCTCTCCTTTTGGAATTCCTATTAGATACTCTCGATACCTCTTGTACCATCTATATTTCATAGCTTTTCTCTTATTATTTCCACTTTTTTAATCTCTTCTTGATGCCTCTGGGAACACTCCTCAACCTGGTATTCCAGTGTACAATTTTTTTCTTAGATTGCATCTTTTCTGCTGTTTAACCCATTCATTGACTTCATTTCAACAATTACATATTTTGTTGTTAATACTTGCAAGTGATTTTTCTTCATAACTGCTTGTTTGTGGTTCATATTTCTAATACCCTCCCTTTTCTGAAATGAAACCATTTATTATATTTAATTTAAATATTGTTTCATATTTGCCATCCTTTAGAATAGACTGTTTCATTTTTGTATTTCTTTCATGGTGCTTACAGTCTTTTTTTCACTCTTATGTTATTCAATTAACACGTATTTTGTCATTAAGATCTACTTAAAAATAGGCATAATATCCTTGACTCTAGATTGTGCTCTTATAGGTAATTTAGAGGTTGGAGGTGAGGAAGCTGCTCATAATGGATAATCTGGGCTCAAGCACTACCGCTCATTTGCCACGGGTGTGTCCCTTTCACTGCAGAGAACTTTCTATCTGGTACTTCTTTCCCAACCATTATTATCAGATGGTAGCCTCCCTCTGGTATGATTGCCAGGCCAGCAGTTGAAGTGGGGAGAAGTGAATGCTTAGGAGTTGTCCAGCCTACTGCTAGTGTGGCTGTAGGATCCCTTACCCTAGCAGAGCTCTAGAACTCCTCCGTCATTAGTTTGCAGTCTTGGGCTGGCACTGGCCTGGTTCTGATGCTTTTCTGCCCCACAGCAGGCAGGATAGGCATCAGTCCACCCAGGAGAACGTGAACTCCAGTCCTCTTCTAATACAGGTCACCATTTACTCCCTACAAGAGTCCTAATCACTTTCAGTCTTGCCTAGTGTTTCTTCAGGGCTTTGTATTAACCTCTGAGTGTGTCCTGAGAGTCATCAACCTTCTGATTTCTTATATGTTATCTCTGTGTTTGAACTCAGGGGAGGGACAAGTGACTCATTCTGGCTTGTCAGTTTTTGGCTGCAGGGACCGTATGTGCAAGTGCTTTGTATTCCATAAAGCTTTATGTTAATGTTGGTATTATTATTTTCTCTTTTATTATTATTCAGTTATATGAATAACTGGTGTGCCTCTATTTCTTCTGTATCACTTGTTTTCTAAAACTTAAATTCAGAACCTCAAAGAAGAAAAATACCTACCTGCATACTCCCATTTAGAAAGCCCTTTTTATCTGGGGATCAGGTTCTACTTATCAATGCATAGTATTGTTAGTTTTTTGGAAACAGCTTTATTAAAGTGTAATTCATATACCATACAATTCATCCATTTAAATTGTAAAATTTCGGGCTTCCCTGGTGGCGCAGTGATTGAGAGTCCGCCTGCCGATGCAGGGGACACGGGTCCGTGCCCCGGTCCGGGAAGATCCCACATGCCGCGGAACGGCTGGGCCCGTGAGCCATGGCCGCTGGGCCTGCGAGTCTGGAGTCTCTGCTCTGCAATGGGAGAGGCCACAGCGGTGAGAGGCCCGTGTACCGCAAAAAAAAAAAAGTAAAATTTGATGGGTTTTACTATATATACAGTTGTGTAACCATCACCAGAAATCAATTTTAGAACATTTTCAAAAATTGATTTCATCTCCAAAAGAAACCCCATTCCCTTTAGCAGTCACCACGCCCTCCCTTTTTCCCCAAGCCTTTCTCTTAGCCCTAATCTACTTTTTGTCCTTATGAGTTTTCCTCTAGTAGATTTTCATTCCATTTCATATAAATGGAATCATGCAATACATAGTCTTTTGTGACTAGATTCTTTTACTTAGCATTATAGTTTCAAGTTTCATCCATGTTGTGGCAGGTATCCTTACTTCATTCCTTTTTATTGCCAAATAATATTTGATTTTATCGATATAGCATATTTTGTTTTTGCCCTCATCAGTTGATGGACTCTAGGTTGTTTCTACTTTTTGGATGTTTTGAAAAATGCTACTATGAATATTTGTGTACAAGTTTTGTTTCCATTTCTTTTGGGTATGTAACGAAGAATGGAATTTCTGGGTAATATGGTAATTTTTCATTCCTTGTTGAAAAGACTTTCTTTCTCCATTGAATGATCTTGGGAATCTCATTGAAAATCAGTTGATCATAAATGTGAGAATTTATTTCTGTAATCTCAGTACTATTCCATTAATCTAAAGGTCTATCATATGACAGACAGTACAGCACTATTTTGATTACTATAGTTTTGTAGTAAGTTTTGGGATTAGAAAATGTAAGTCCTCCAACTTTCTTCTTTTTGAAGATTGTTTGGCTCTTCTGGGTCCTTTGAATTTTCACATGACTTTTAGGATAAGTTTGTCAGTTTCTGCAAAGAAGCCTGTTAGTACTTTGATAGGGATTGTGTTGTATTTTAACATTCACTTTATTAAGGTGGTAGTTTTGTTAATTGAGTGCCTTTATCCTCCATCCTCAAAACCCTAAGTTCAGTACCAGGTTTCCTTCATCTTGATAAATAATTATGATTTCTGATATTTAAAGTTCCCTATATTCACATGTCTAATAATCTCAAGAAAATTGACAACTTAGAAATTGTTTTTTGAATTCAGGTTGAAAATACTGTTGTTCAGTAGATGGTTTTTAGATCTTAAATTGTTTACTTCTTCCTGTAAAAGTTAAACATCAGAAGTAAATATCAGCAGCTAGTGCTAATTTCTTTCTTTGACATACTTTAGGAAATAATAGAGGTAGAAGCATAAAGTTTAAAATTATATTTTGTTTTCTTCTTTTCTAAGCATTTTGTAATAATTACTACTAAGTAGAAGTTATCTATCTGCTGTATATACACATACATATGTGTACATATACATTTATATGTGAGATTTATTTTCCATTGTCACAGTACACTGGAAGCTGCTCCAAATTGCTCTTTTTTATGTACATAACTTAGTATGATGTGGTTTATTGATCTGCTTACACAGCAAATTCTGAAGCCTAGGCCTATTCTGAAATAACATTAAGGACTTTATTTAAACCTAGAAAATTAAAGTAATTGTAAAGTTCCTCTGCTGGCTTTTTCTTAAAATTCAGTGATTAAATTCAACACAAAGCCATAAGTAAGCTGGCTATTACTATTCTGTAAATATTCATTGAGTATTCATAATGTAGTAATTTCAGGGATGGATTCCTTTTAAATTAAATTGGACTCATGTGCCACTCTGAGTTCCAAATCTGTACAGTCAGAGGGAGAATGTAAGGTATAATATGAAATTAATTACCTTTGATACATCTGTAGGTAATGGTACTATACACCAGAATGTCCTGTTCTATGAAGTAGATGTGTTCCTGAAATTTTTATATATAAGTTAATTATATTTTTTAATGAATGAGGACTATTCAGTCTTCACAAGAACTTTGTGTAAACCCTGGGTGTAAAACTCTTTGTGAGTAAAAAAAAAAAAAAAAAAAATTGTAGTATGAATAATCCCCCCATAAATTATCTGTTAAAAAAATCTGAATCATTGTATTTTTCTAAATTATAGTGACAAAATACATTATTAAAATTTAATAAATGCACTTAGAATGTAAATTTATATATAAACACAATTTATTATTTGGCTTTAAACTTATTTTTAAAAGAGGGTTATTTTTAGGACTTCACTGGAGGTCCAGTGGTTAAGACTCCATGCTTCCACTGCAGTGGGCACGGGGCTCTATCCCTGGTCGAGGAACTAAGGTCCCACATACTGCACAGCACGGCAGAAAAAAAAAGGGGGGTTATTTTTGTGGTGACCTTGTGACCCATATAGTATATATTTATCAGTTTTCTTCCGCCAAGTAATAGCATGATAATGTATGGTAATTGTTTAACAGATTTTTATGGAATGTTCCATATACGTCAGGCACTGTTCTAATAAGCACTTGAGAAACATCAGGGAACGAAACAAAGAACTCTGTCCTCATGGAGTTTATATTCTAACAAGGAAAGTAAGTTATTTAATATGTTAGGAGGTGGTAAGTACAATGGAACAGGAAAAAATAAAGCAGGATAAGGGTTTTGGGAGTGCTTTGTGGAGGTGGGGAGAGTGTGCTATATTGAATAGGGTGGTGGTCAGGGTGACCTCACTGAGAAGATGAGAGTTGAGCAAGGCTTGAAAGAGGTGAAGGAGTTAACCAGGCAGCAGATTCCTAGGGAAAAGTGTTCCAGACTAAGGCAATGGCTAGAGTAGGGGCCCTAAGGTGGGCATGCTGGGCAAGTTCATGGAACAGCAGGCATAGGGTGGGGGCAGGTGCAGGAGGAGGCAGATGATATAGGGCCTTGTAGACCTTTGTAAGGATCTTGACATTCAATCCTAAGTGAAGGTGAGAGAACCAATTGCAGGCTTTTGAGAGAGGACTGACATAATCTGTTTCTAGAAAGATCACTCTGCCTTTTGGGTTGAGAATAGTTTGAAAGGTGATATTGTATAGTTTCCTGAGAAGCAGACAGTAAGACAAGGAATTGGTTCATTTGAAGAATATGCTGGTAGGGAAATGGAGCCATGAGAAAGGGAATGGAGAGCAGTCAGTACCACTACGTACAAGTAGGGTTTAATCCCATCAGGGAAATTCTGGGAGTCAGGGTAAAATACACATCAGACTACAGACACCAGGACAATCCCTCACCTCCCTCCAACCACTGGTTGAGGGCCACTTCCCAGAAGGCCAAAGGAACCCCTCAGGCAAAGAAATGAAGGCTTTGGCATTGGAAGTTAGCGGAAAACTGACATGGTAACTGGGCGGCGGGGGCGGGGCGGGGGGGAGTGTAAATCAACCCAAAGTTTCTGCTACTAGGGCAAGAATAGAGGGAGAGAAACTTGTTTCGAGGCTACCATAGGAATCCAGGCAAGGGATAATGGTGGCGAGAGGCGAGACCAGGGTCATAGCAGTAAAAGTGATGAGAAGTGGTCAGATTCTGGACTTTGCTTTTAAAGTCATTATGAGTATAACGTTCTCATTTTGAAAGCCTTTCAAGAGACTTTGTGTTTGTAAAATCCAAATAGAAAATAAGACAGGATTTTCTGTCTTTAACTGGCACTGTAATAGCTCTAAAACTTCTGAGGCTGTTGTACTTACTCATTGAGAGGAATAGTCACATTCTCTCTTAGTATACCCTCTCAAACAACAAAATATATGCTTTTCCTAGGTAACTGATAGAAACCATGAGAAAATGAGGTAAAAGAACCTAGAGCCCCTTAAGTGACTTAGATTGACTAGGCTTGTTAGATCTGGTGTCACATAAAAAGTATAGCATACAGTTTGATCACAAACAAGTTAATTTTTAGCCCATTAGGTTGAAATGATGATGATGTTAAGAATGTACATTCCCTGTTTATGGTTATTTGGGGGAAGAGTAGTGGTAAGAAGGAAGGAGGGAGGGAGTTGGCAGTTTTATAAACTTATATGAGTCCTCAATTGTCATTGACAGTTTTTGCTGGGATATTATTCTTTGTTTCTATTTTTAAATTTTTTAGCCAGTTATTCTTCTACCTCTAATATTGAAAAACTGGAAACCACTTTACTGGCCAAAACTAAAGAATTTGTTAGTTAATTTATTATATTTTACAAAATGGTATATACATTGTGATCTAATTTTTGGTAAACATTGAAAAGGATCTGGTCTAATAAATTCTTAATAATAGTTGTATCTAGGTGGGTAGTATATATGGGTTATTCTTTTTGCATATCTGTATTGTCCTTTCTGTAATGGCATGCATGGCTTTTTTTAACAGGAAAAAATAAAACCAACAATAGAGTGAAAAAATAAAATGTGAAGGTTTTTTCCCTTAAGTTTTAGACCCTTATATTGACTGCATATTTGGGGGCTTGAAATTTTGCCAGGTATTTAACATGAATGTTTTCAATCATCATTTCTGTTTTAGGGAACAAAAACTCTTATGCATATTGTACATATTCTGGACTGCCCTGTTAACCTTTTTACTCATCATAATTAATTTATCCACATTTTAGTTTTTGAAAATGTAGATGACCATTGGGTTATATTCTACAAAATTAGTGCTTAGGTGTTCACCAAGCATGCACTAGAGAGTGTTTTCCAAACAATAGAGATGAGGATTTATATGCCAAGGTAAGGAGCTTGAACTTGAGCTTCGTAGGTCATGGGAACAAGTGAAGTGCTTAAATTGAGTTTAAGATACTATTTTTCAAAATTTATTTACATATACCGTCTCAATCTCATGTGAACCTAGGTCAATCTTATAAAACCCGAAGCAGATTTTGTTTGTTCTATTTACTATTGAAGAAACTGAGGCTCTGTGAGCTTAAGACCCTTGGTGAAGATCACAGTTTAGTCACCAGTAGAGCAAGAGCAGGGTTTGTATCTCAGATTTTGGACCAAGAAATTTCTTTTTCACGGAATTCTTACATATTCTGATTTTAATTCAAATTGAGAATACATTTTAGGCCCCAACGTATCTCTGGAATATTTTTTCTTGTAAAGCTATTTATAAGCATAGAATTACCTAACATTTATGTAGATGCTCGTGTAGTCACAAGTAATTGAGACAGTTCAGCCTAGTACACTACATAAGAAAACAGGCGACAGGCACATTGTTTAAATCAAGACCAGGCACAGTGAGCATCTCTCATGTTAAGAGCATTGTTGGCTTTGCTCCCAGAGCAGCGTGAGCCCAGTTCTCCGCTGATGGGTATAGCCAGTGGCCCCTCTGGCATTTCATTCCTGGCCTGGCATCTTCATGGACAGTAGTTTCAATGGTTGGACTGAGGATTTCCTGGGTTTCTTATTTTTCAGAGATTTATAGCTCTCTTGTGATACTTAATATTTTGATTATTTTATTAACTTTTATTATCAATGTTCTGATTATAAAAATAATAAATCCTCATTGTAGAAAAAAATGCAGAAATAATCAAAATTAAAGTATTCCATTCATATCTATTGCCAGAACTTTTATTTCCTTCCTGCAATATTTTCCTCTTACACATATGTTTTGTTTTTTTTACATCTTTATTGGAGTATAATTGCTTTACAATGGTGTGTTAGTTTCTGCTTTATAACAAAGTGAATCAGTTATACATATACATATGTTCCCATATCTCTTCCCTCTTGCATCTCCCTCCCTCCCACCCTCCCTATCCCACCCCTCTAGGTGGTCACAAAGCACTGAGCTGATCTCCCTGTGCTATGCGGCTGCTTCCCACTAGCTAGCTATTTTACGTTTGGTAGTGTATATATGTCCATGCCACTCTCTCACTTTGTCACAGCTTACCCTTCCCCCTCCCCATATCCTCAAGTCCATTCTCTAGTAGGTCTGTGTCTTTATTCCTGTCTTACCCCTAGATTCTTCATGACATTTTTTCTTTTTTCTTAAATTCCATGTATATGTGTTAGCATACGGTATTTGTCTTTCTCTTTCTGACTTACTTCACTCTGTATGACAGACTCTAGGTCCATCCACCTCATGACAAATAGCTCAATTTCGTTTCTTTGTATGGCTGAGTAATATTCCATTGTATAACATATATGTATTTTTACAGAATCGAAAGTATATTCTATATGTGATTTTGCATTCTGTTTTTCTCACCAAGTAGTATAATAAGAACATTTTGCACTTCTAAGTTTGATTTTAAAATGCCATGTTGTTTTGTAGTATAACATAGTTTATTTGGCTGCTTTATTTTCAATTAGTTTGATTCTCATTTCACACTATTATAAATAAGGCTTTAATTAATGTTTGTACATAACTCTTGATCCTAACCTATAAAAAGTAAACTGCTAGATCAAAAATTATGACCTTTCATGGATCTTGAGATATTTTGCTTACTTACTTTCCAGAAATGTTCTTTTTCAAACTACCTTTAACAAAGAATGAGAATTCCTGTTTTCCTGCATCTTTGTCAAAAATGATTTTTAAAGCATTTTAAAAACAATTTTGATAATTTGAAATATGAAATGTTATATTCTCCTTCAGATTTCTTATTATTAGCAAAACCAAATATTTTCATATTGTCTTTAACCATCTGTATTTCTCCTGGTTCATTTTATTGGCCATTATTCCCATGTCCTCTTCTATTAATAGCATTTACTGATAGTAATCTGATTACACAAGAAATTCTATATTAGTCACAGAAAATTTGGAAATGATTCATAGCTTATCCAGTATTTTTCTTCATCCTTCTATTGGAACATTTTTTGCTTCTTATTTATAAATCACATATATTAAATGTTTGTAATTTTCTGTTACAGATATTTCCCTTCTGGATATTGCTGTTAAAATGTTATATTTTCTCTGTTTTTTTCTACTAATCAAACTGGTTTAGTAATATTTTCAGACATTACTTTTGCTTTCTATTTATCCTGAATTTTTAATTATTTTTCCTTCTTTGCTGGCCTTCTCTTGAATTGAAGATTTTTAAAAATCAATATTTCCTTTTCTCTTCAACTGATATGCATATTA
>NW_006797481.1:5762601-5772452 GCF_000442215.2 Lipotes vexillifer | reverse complement strand
CACTCTTTCTCCTCTTTTGGCGATTACTCTTAAAATTTTAGCAGGCATAGTTTCAATCTGAAAAATAATGAGCTCTTCCCAAACAATAAAATGTCCTAAAAACAATTTAAATCTTGTTTTCATCTTATATGTCACAGTTATCTTATTTGTAGTTCTGTGAGTTTTATCACCCCTTGAATTAAACATTATTATTGTTGCTGTTTTACACGATCAATATGTGTTTACATTTTCCTATATAGTCACTATTTTCTTCGCTCACTGTTCTTTGCATTCAGAGCTTCCTTCTGAAATGTTTCCATATTCCTATTATTTATCTTTAGAAATTGCTTTGGCACATGTCTTCTGATAATAGACTCTTAGCTTGCGTCTCACTGCCTGCCTCTTCAGTTTCCCTCAAGCCTTGGAGCATCCCCATTGCTTGCAATCTAAGAAATGTTTTGGAAATACACATTATCAAGTATCCAGTTTCTTTGCAATAGGAGTGCCATACTCAAACATTTTGTGTATATGAAAATTGTTCTGGCTTTGGCTTCCATTGTTGCAGCTGAGAAATCTTCTGACAGTGTAATTGTCATCCTTTTGTAGCAAATCTAGCTTTTCTTACCAAAGACTTAAAATCTCTTTGTCTTTGGTGTTCTGCAGTTTTACCATGATTTTCCTAAGCATAAATTTATTTGCATTTATCCTTCTTGGAAGATTTTGTGTTTTCTAGGTCTGAGGATTCAAAGTCTTTGTTTACTACTAAAAATTCTCAGTTATTATCCATTTGAGATTTTCTCTCCTCCATTTTCTATGTCCTCCTAAGATTCTGACTGGATGGATGTCAGATCTTCTCATTCTACCTTCAAAATCTCTTGATCTCTCAGCTTAGTGTTTTCCGTCTCCTCTCTCTGTGTCTCTTCTGGCTTATTTCTTCAGAGCCTCGTTACAGTTCACTACTCCTTTGTTCAGTAGTATATAATCTGCTGTCTACCCTAGCCACTAGATATCTTTCAACACATATTTTGTTCATTTTTTAAAGTTCTGTTTGGTTCTTTTCAAATCTGCTTAGCAGTTTCCAAAAGTCTCTCTTGCTTGCTAGCTTTTATTCCCTCACGTTTTATTCCAAACATTTTTTAAAATTTTATATCCAATCATTTTCATACCTGAAATCCTTGGAAATCTAAATCTATCAATTTCTTTCTGTGGGCTTTCATTCACTGTGGCTTATTTCCTGGTGTGTTTAGTGATCCTTATGAGTTCCCATTTGTTTTGATCTTAACCTCTGGTTTTCTGGAGGCCTAAATATAGAATGCTGTTCTCCAAAGAGTATTGCTTCTGCTAGAAACCAAGACCCGCCATTATTCTTTATTCATTATTTCTTCCAGGGTCCCTGGCAAAGGGCAGGGATCTCAAGTTCAGCTTTCTTGCCTTGTAAGTTACTTATATCAGCTTTTATCCTCAGGGCAGCTCTGCTTTCATGTTTGCTTGCTGCTCCCTGCTCCCCTTTCCAGTTTTAGCTGGTTGCCTTGGAACATTCCCTAACTGCAGTGCTTTAAAAAGAATTTGGTTATTTTGTAGCGAGAGGACCCTACTTAAATTATAGTTTGTCTTCAATAGCAGCTCAGTTTTCCTGGGTGCAGGTTCTCTTCTTTTTGGATTGATGCTCTTCTCCTGGCATTAGCTTGTTATATTCATTATCACCACTTTGAGATTCCAGTATTGGCAACCTCTGAGGGGGTGGAAGGCCACAGGCGTGGGAGGGTTCTCTCTACTTGTAAATGGTTACTGGTATAGACACAGTCAAGCCACCAATTTCCTACTGATCTTTTTGTACTCCCTAAGGCTCGGGAACAAGGAGGACTCGGAATACCTATTATGTTTTTTCTTAGCTTCTTAGGGACCAGAGAGCCCAAGGATACTCTGTTAGGGATTATATTGACCTTCCTCTTGGTATTTACAGAGCTCTCTAGACCATGTCTCTGTAAAATTCATACCCTGGATCTTGATGCTAATTTCTGTGCACTTCCCCAGTTCAAAGAGGGTAGCGTTCGGCAGGAGTTCCCTCAACCAGAGCTTTTACAGGACCCAAGCCCTGTTTGCACATAACTACCCATAGGCCACAGGAACCGTTTGCCTCAAAGATGATTTTCAGTTGGTAGTAGAGAGAAGTAGACTGTTAAGGTCACATCTTCTCACATCCCTCATAACAAATGCTTTAGAAGACAAAAGGCTTTCTTATTTTAAGAAAATTATTTAGAAAAAATTGGAGATTTTTATAGGCACATTTTTGGTTCTTAAAGTAGGGAAGGACATGGATTCCCCAGGTGCATTTAGAATTTTCTTTATCTTTCTTTTAAAATTATAAAAAGACTTCTCTTCACCAAGACCATTTAGCAGAAAATGTTTTCAAAAATTTTTTTAGAAATATAAGATTTGGAATTATAACAGAATTATAATGGATTTCATGATTGAATGGAGCATGAATTAAGAATTAAAGATGATTGATTCTTCAGAATTAACATGATAAGAATAGGACCCATTAACATGGGATGAATATAATATAATACTTAAATTACTGGAATCTGCATGGTTCTAAATTGATATAATCAGAAGTCACAATATGTTTAGGCATGAGAAAAGTCATCTGTTTATATTCTTAATACCTAGCTTTATAAATGCCTTAGATTAACTGTACTTGTAAGTAAAGTACTGCTAGCATCTTTCATTCAGAATTCAGTGAGCTCAAAGCTAAAGATATGTATTTATATTTTTTATGCACTTTCAAAATTAAAATTTTATAAATGGAAGTTTTCATTGAGCTATTAAAACTTTATGGTTATCTTATCTTAAATCACTTAGAATGAATATAAACTATCTATGATGCAGAAGAATATAAAGATGAAAATGAACAATAACAAAAACGTAAGCCCAGTTTCTCCTCACGGTGTCTGATATGATAAACAGAAACATTTACAAGTACAAAAGGCAGAATGATACTTTACTTAAGGATACTGTCATATCATAGTTGAAGCAATACTAGCATAAATTTTCTTTTTCTTTTTTTTTTTTTTTTTTGCGGTACGCGGGCCTCTCACTGCTGTGGCCTCTCCCATTGCGGAGCACAGGCTCCGGATGTGCAGGCTCAGCGGCCATGGCTCACGGGCCTAGCCGCTCCGCGGCATATGGGATCTTCCCGGACCGGGGCACGAACCCGTGTCCCCTGCATCGGCAGGCGGGCTCCCAACCGCTGCGCCACCAGGGAAGCCCCAGTTTAGCAATTCTTGAGCGCAGTGTTCCAGCTCTGAGTAAAGAAGACTGAATTTCCAACCCCACTCCCCATCCTTATCCTTTACCTACTCTCAGGTAAAACAGATAGTTTTGAACCCATCCAAAAAAAATTGTGGGCAGATTATATCTGCTGCAACCAAGAACACACAGTATTCAAGGGTATTTTTGAATACTGTCAAACACTTTCAACACTCATTCCTTGTATATATGTTAAAATATTAATGTTTAATATATTAACATAAAACTAATATTAATATCTTAATTAGTACTGGTTACTCAGTAACAATAACAAAGAGCTAGCTATATTTTTGGCTCATTTTTCTAACTTTTTAGATTGTCTTGAGGGATTTGTTGTGTGCCTGATGGTGTGCAGTTTTATTTTCTGATTTTTGTTTAAATATTTTATTGGGCTATAGTTCCTTATGGCAGTTGTTATTACACTAAAGTTATGCCTCTGTTTAATATATTTTCTGCTTACATTTCATGTAAAATCAGTTACTAATTTAACTTATATTTCTTCTTTCTTTCCATTACATGCATTAGTAGATAATCTGATCAAGTTCATATCCTCAATGGAATAACTGACTGTAAGACTTCTATAAAATGCTGTTAAATCAAATAGAAATCTTATAAAGTATAATCCCAGATATTGGAAGTGTAGTGCTAGATATTTTATATGTAGAATCTAAGAAACCAATAATGTTATACTTTAGCTAAGTAAACATCTTCATACGTTCCCATACTTTGCTTTCTTAGAAAATAAAACAGCAACCAGGTCAAAATTTCGGGTATTAAATCTGAAAATTTACCTTAAATCTTAATATACATTTTCTTTTTAATCAAGGATTACAGTTTTACATTTTTCATACCAGAAATCTTTGTTCATATTTATATCTTATAATTTTGTTCATATTTATTTTAAGTCTCATTTAATTTTTGGTTCATGAAGAAAGGCACTGGATTAACCATTAATGGCATATAAAAATAGAGCAGAATATCAAATAGATAGTTTATATGCAATTTTTCATGGAGAAAGGGTCGTTATTTCTTAAGGACTTTCTCATCTCTAATACATTTTAGGAAACAAAAGCAAAAATAACCCAATTTTATTTTTCCATATCTCATAATAGAAAGTCAATCTTATAAAGAAATTCTATACTATAATAAATTTATTCAACAAATATTTACCAAAATTACTATGTGCAACTCAGTACAGATGGATATGGAAAAGATACGGTCTCTTCCTTCCAGGAATTTATACACTAATGGGAAAGATAAGATGCAAAAGTACCTCTTATATATATGTACATATATATGTATATACAATGTGATTAATGCTAAAAGGACAAAAAACAGTTTCTGCTGTATAGCAAAGTGAATCAGCTATACGTATACATATATCCCCTCTTTTTGGGATTTCCTTCCCATTTAGGTCATCACAGAGCACCGAGTAGAGTTCCCTGTGCTATACAGTAGGTTCTCATTAGTTACCTGTTTTATACATAGTAGAGTATATATGTCAATCCGAATCTCCCAGTTCATGCCACCCTCTCTTCCCCCCTTGGTATCCATAAGTTTGTTCTCTATATCTGCTGTGTCTCTATTTCTGCTTTGCAAATAAGTTAATCTGTACCATTTTCTGGCTTCCACATATAAGTGATATTATACAATATTTGTTTTTCTCTTTCTGACTCACTTCACTCTGTAGGACAGTCTCTACGTCCATACACGTCTCTGCAAATGACACAATTTTGTTCCTTTCTGCGGCTAATATTCCATTGTATATATGTACCACATCTTCTTTATCAATTCCTCTGTTGATGGACATTTAAGTTGCTTCCATGACCTGGCTATTGTAAATAGTGCTGTACAGCAGAAACTGGCCCAGCAGTGTAAAGCAACCATACTCCAATAAAAAAAAAAATTGTAGAATACATAGAAAAGAATAACAAAAATACTACATACTACACCTCAAAACTCATGCAGTTTTGAGTTTTATGCTCAGGGTGGCTAAGGGACACTAATGCATTATTTTATATTTTGTGAACTTTGAATTAAGTGAATGGATTATGTAGTCAACAAAAATTTCAAATTTGTGTTTTTAAGAAACATGAATATTTTTCTATACCTAGAATAAAAAGCTTTCCATAAAAAGAGGACAAAAAACACAAAGGAGTGAAAAAAATTTAAAACTCAGTATATTGTTGAATGTTTCATGAAAAATTATAGTAGTTCTTGGCCTTTAAAGATACATGAAATGTCAATAGGTAGAGGAAGGAGTAGAGTTGAGATAGGGGAAGAGTAAAGAGACATGCCAAGTGGAGGGAGCAATATGAGTAAAAGAAAGGAGACAGAAAAGAGTGTTGTATGTGTGTGAAACAGTAAAAAAACAGGATTCGCTGAATGAGGAAGAAATTGTGGGGTTCAAGGTAGATGTTGGAAAATATTATGGAAATCAATTTTAATGAGATGCTAAGGACCACACAGAAGTTTTTGAGCAGAATTTTGTGTTTGGTTTTAGAAAGTGTCTACTTGGCAGCATTCTGTATCATTAATTGCTTTGAAGAATAATTGAGATGGAGAAGCAAGCTGGCCACTTAAGCCCTGAACTAGTGGCTGTCAATACGTAAAGGAGCAAACATATTGAAAACTAGGAAGAGGCAGAATTTACAGAACTAAATAGCTGATTAAATATGGAAATGGAGTCTGGGGCACAGAGAGGGAAGGACCAGAATGCTGCGAGTTCCTCATACATGCTAGAAGTCATGGGTGTGAGAAGAGAAAAGAGAAACAAAGACAGAATCTCTGGAAATTGCTACAATTAAAATGTTGGAGGCATAGTGAAGGAAAGAAAGTATCAAATGACAGACAGGGAAAGAAGCAAATTGAGACGTTTAGGCCCATTAGAATTTAGAAAAAGAAGGCATGCCAAAAAGGATGAAGTGACAAACAATGCCATCCATTTCATAAGCAGTCGGTGAAGCTGAGAACTAGGGAGGGGAGATGGAATTTGGTAATTGCGTGGTCATTGGCGACTTTTGAGGAAGCAGTTCTATTGAAGGGCAGAAACAAGACCATAAAGACTGGGTTGAAGATGAGAACATGGGTGCAACAAGGTGGACTGCTGTTTTGAAATTGATAATGTCGTAAGGAAGGAAGGAAGGAAGGAAATGAGACAGTAGTTTAAGAAACTGGCAGGTTCAAGAGAAGTTCCACTGGGAGAAGAATTACTGATGTGGAAAAAAATGTAGGTTAGGATAGAGGAGAGGGAAAAGCAGAGAGAGGATCAAGGAGACAAGTATAAGGATTAATTCTGGAAAGATAAGAGAGGCTAAGAAAATGATGAGGAAAAATGAAAGGGAATTTTGAGCAGTTCCATGTGATAGTTTACCTTTGATGTTCTTATTTTTTATGGTACTATTAGAAGTAAGGTTACCTGCTAGAGTGAGCTGAGGGTGTAAGGTGGAGGCTTAAGAATAATAGAAGAGATGTAGAACACTCGTTGGAAAGGCTATGATAGTTGGTTAAGACAGGAAACTGGGAGTTATCCAAGATTTCTCTTCCTACTCTGTTCTGCGTTTTCTGTCAGTCATTGAGCCCTGTCAGTTCTACAATGTAAATATATCTCAAATTCATCCTCACTACTACTTTTCTGATTTTAAGCCTCAAGGTCTTTTTTTCCTGATCTTACTATATTACCCTCCTTACTGGTCTCCCTGCCTCTATCTACCTCCCTCCTCCAGGCTTTTTTCCACATTGCTACCAAAGTGATCTTTCTAGGGTGCAGATATGTGTGTATCACCCTTCTCAAAATTCCCCAATGGATCCTCATCTCTTACAGTGAAAATTCAAATTCCTCTGCATACTGTACCATATCCTACAGTCCTTTCCTATCTTATTCCATCTTTTCTTGCCCTCTAACCCCAATAACCTGATCCCTACCCAACATCCCTTGCCTCTATCCTTGTTTCTGCTGTTCACTTGTCCTTGAAGAAGTTGCCTGTCTGGTAGAATTCAGCCAATCCTTCTGGTCTGAAAAAAAAGAAAGAACGTTTGAACAAAGGAAGAGATGAATGAAAAACCTTATCTTAAGGTGACAAAAAGGATTGCTAAGCAGCAATGAAAACCCAAAGGAACTTAGCATGTATTTTAGTAAGGACAAGGACTTTGTCTTAAAGCTGGCATCAGAAATGAGGAAAGCACCTAGTAGGGTTCACTCAGGGTTAGATACTGGCAAGGTGAATAAAGATAATCACGTTAATGAGAGATGCTGTGATACCAATATGAAAGCCTCTTTTAAATTTGCTGGGGGTGGGAGCGAGGAGTTTGATAGGGAAGGCAGGTAAAGGGCTGTGGCTGACATTATAGATGCTCAAGGGATAGAGAGTTGAGATTAATTAATTAGTTAACTCATTATTTATTTACTAATCTAACATTTATTGCATACTTCCTTTATGTCAAACATTGAGAATACAGAAATTAATATAGGAGCACAGTCCCTACTCTTGTGAATAACAGTTAATTAGGAGTGAGGTAGAAATTCAGTGTTCAAGATCTTAAAGAGATTTGAGTTATTAGGCTGCCTGGTTTTGCCTTTTTATTGGTCATTAACAATTAAGTAGATGTGTTCTAATCATCCAGTATTACAACTTCCTTACTTCATTTTAATGCACTAAAACACACACACAATGGCCCAGAATTAAAAAACAAAAAACGAAAAACAACTTTGTTTAGAGAAGATGGTGATTTTGAGTGAACAGACAAAATCTTTTGGTGACCAAATTGGAAAATGGTATTTAAAGACTATGTTGTCCACGTGCACACATGTATCTTCACACAGGGAAAAGCAAGTGTAAATGATTTTATGTACTCTATGTGAGTAAATATTGAGTATTATTAAGCCTACGTACCTTTTTTCAAGATTTTACTTTTTTAGAGCACTTTTAGGTTCACAGCAAAATTAAGAAGGTACAGAGATTTCTCATATGCCTGCCCACTGCTCTCACACATACCCTACCTAAGTTTTTTGCCTATAACTTCTTGTTAGAATATTCACTTTCAAAATTATATGAATTTTTGAAGTGTGTTGTGTATGTGGCCCTTGAATCTCTCTTTGAAATGGTAACACTATGACTTCTGTGTGTATGTTTTGGGGAACTTTTAGGAAGTACATTCTCGAAATAGAGTAATTTTACTTTATATAAATTGAATTTCAAGAAGTTCCATAGAAAATTTTATTAAAAGTACATCACCTTTTGATGATCCCATTTATTTGGAAAGAAAATAACAAGAAAACGTGCCATGCGCTATAGTAGGCACTCCAGACAACACAAAGGTGTTTCTGATACAATCAGTGCTCTAGACTATCTTAGAACCTACTGTGGAGAATGACATCAGTTTCCCCACCCCTTTAGTTATCCCCTTCTCCTCTGCCCCTGCTCTCCTTTCTTTCTCTCCCAGATTAGTCCTGTTACTCCACATGCTCTCATGCATTATAATAACTCACGCACATAACAGACCTGAAGCACAATGAGATCCCAGAATACTTCTGATTCATTAAAGAAAGTTTAATTTTAGTATAATTAGTAATAAAAGAAATTTTATTGTAATGAGATTAATATAAGATCACTCTTTCCATCATAACATCGGATTAACTGCATACCTCCAGTCTCCCGCTATATTGAATGAAGTGTAAGTGTATGAGTACATAAATGCATGTATAAATACTCTTTCCATCATAACATTGGATTAACTGCATACCTCCAGTCTCCCGCTATATTGAATGAAGTGTAAGTGTATGAGTACATAAATGCATGTATAAATGTGTATGCACAGTTTTTATCAAGTACTGAGAGAAAATGTGATTGACTTAATGACATATTATTTAACTATTTTTCTGTGTATTCTTGAATTATCAAGGCAATACAGACATCATAACATCAGTTATTAATTTTATATAATGTTAGTTTCTCTGATTAGAAAATTAAAACATTCTAATTATAGAAACTTTGGAAAATACAGGAAAGTATATTATAAACCTAAGCCTCATCCATACTCCGTAAGTTCTAGCAAATGTACACAGTCATGTAGTGACCACCTCAGTCTAGACAGAGAATGAGTTCCCTCATGCCCTTCTGCAGTCAATTCCATCCCTCTGCCCTAAACCCCTGGCAACAACTGATCTGATTGTTTCCTTATAGTTTTGCCTTTTCTGGAAGGTCAAATAAATGGAACTGCATTACTATGTAGCCTTTGATGTCTGACTTCTTTCACTTGGCATAATGCTTTCAAGATCCATCTATGTCATTGTAGGTGTCAGTAGTTTGTTCTGTTGCTGAATAGCATTCCATTGTATGGATGCACACAATTTATTTGTCCAGTCACCAGGTGTTGGACATGTGGATTATTTCCAGTCTGGAACTATTGTGAATAAAGCTGCCATTAACAGTTGCATATAGGTCTTTTTTTTTTTTTTTTAACATCTTTATTGGGGTATAATTGCTTTACAATGGTGTGTTAGTTTCTGCTTTATAACAAAGTGAATCAGGGGCTTCCCTGGTGGCGCAGTGCTTGAGAGTCCG
>NW_006797481.1:5743664-5762274 GCF_000442215.2 Lipotes vexillifer | reverse complement strand
CTTACGTTTGTTAGTATATATATGTCCATGTCTCTCTCTCGCCCTATCACAGCTCACCCTTCCCCCTCCCCATATCCTCAAGTCTGTTCTCCAGTAGGTCTGTGTCTTTATTCCTGTTTACCGCTAGGTTCTTCATGACATTTTTTTTTCCCTTAAATTCCATATATATGTGTTAGCATACGGTATTTGTCCTTCTCTTTCTGACTTACTTCACTCTGTATGACAGACTCTAGGTCTATCCACCTCATTACAAATAGCTCAATTTCATTTCTTTTTAGCATATAGGTCTTGATGTGGAAATATGTTTTTATTTCTCCTGCGTAAATATCTATCAGTAAAATTGTTGGGTCATAACATAAAAGTATATTTAACTTTAACAATTTTCCAAAGTGGCTGTACCATTTTGTATTCCCATCAACAACATCTAAAAGTTTCAGTTGCTTTGCATCCTTACTAGGTATTGTTGACTTTTTGAATTTTGTTTTGTTACTCTGATATGTGTATGGTGGTATATCATTGTTGTATTTGGTTTTGAGGATACCTATACTTCTTTTCAATATAGATGGAGCCTGCCTATCCATTTATAGGTATCCATATCTTCAAATATTAATATTTTCCATAGATATATATATGCGTAGACATCAGCTAAGGGATATTCTAAAATAAGACTGGGAATAGGGGATATCTAATATATGCCTATAAAGTAAGAATCCAGAAATGTAACTTCGGAAAACTGTTTTCATAATACCATTGTATTTTTCCAGCTTCCTATGAGGCCCTCTTTAGTGACATAACACCATTAAATAAGAAATAAAATATTAATATCAAAGATTAATTTTTAACTTTTATAATGAAAAAAATTAAGCATAAGTAGAAATAGAAAAATGAATTATATTCCCCAGCTTTAGCAGTTGGTGGCTCATGGCCAATCTTGTTTCATCTCTATCCCTCTTTTCCCCCTGCTTCACAAGTGGTTATTTTGAAGCAAATCCCAGGCACCAAAGATTAAATTTTAATTGAGTCTCAGTGCTCTTGAGTTATCGTATTAGTATCGAAAATAACTGTTTTTAAATGTTTAAATTTTAAAAATTAATTTCTAGTATTTACCTGTAAGGTTTTATCAGTCTTTTGGTTTGACCTATTTATATGTAAAGTGTAGAGTATTTGCTAAGTATATTATTCCAAGCGTTTATTCAATAAGCTATGGGAAATCATCACACCTGAATGGGAATAAAAACCCATTAAGTGAGATTGTTTTACTTCATTAGCATATTGTGTATATAGTTTCTTTGGTAGTACTGTATAAACATGAAATTATAAGAATTGCAGGTCTGCTTAATGGAAGGTGCTACTTAAGTTAACAATATAGGTCACTTGATCTATTTTTCTATTTACTACATTATAATTTTTAAATTACACATTGACCATAATCCTAGGAGTACTTTCTTAATCCTTATTATAATACTGATCTGATTTTTCTCACTGGGAAGCTCAACTGAAGTACATAACCGGTTTTAATTAAGAATGAAAAAAAAAGAAAAAGAAACTTCACATCATTAGGAATTCTTATTTTTGCCACTCTAACAAAAAAGACCATAAGCAATATGAGATTAATCAGATGTGAGAAATGATAACCAACCATTTTAAGGGCCAGCTATGATAAACTATAATAATTGGGGAAGTAACCTTGACATATTTCAGTCCAAGTATGAGTATCCAGAGTTTATTATATTCCAGACTGTATCCATTACCAAAGATGTAGGGCCAAATTAACTTGAATGTTGCAGTCTTCACAAGACATTCCATAGCTAGCGATAACATTAAGATAATACTGTTATGGGCTTCCCTGGTGGCGCAGTGCTTGGGAGTCCGCCTGCCGATGCAGGGGACGCGGGTTCGTGCCCCGTTTCGGGAGGATCCCACATGCCGCGGAGCGGCTGGGCCCGTGAGCCATGGCCACTGAGCCTGCGCGTCCGGAGCCTGTGCTCCGCAAATGGGAGAGGCCACAACAGTGAGAGGCCCGCATAACGCAAGAAAAAAAAAAAAAAAAAAAAGATAATACTGTTAAAATAAGAATTTCAGTTATAAGGCAGATGAGACTGTGAGAAACATGACAGCCTTAATGAGCAGTAGGAGTTGGTATTCACTTTGATAAGGAGCATAGTTATCATAGATAGAAAGGCAACGAAATACAACCTTCAGCCTTTCATATTGTGTCATGTCACCTGCTATTGATAACAGCTTTGGGTTCAAATTCATGTCTATTCATTCTCACAGGCTGGCGCTAGGATGATGGTCCGGTGAATCTTTCAGTTGCAGCTAGAACACCTCCATTTCTGTAGTGTTTCATTTTTCCAAATAGCTGAAAGCATTTGTTCTTATCACATCTTTGTTAAGAAAGGGGATAGAGGTATTGGCCCTTTCTTGCAGGTTGGAAAGCTGGATTAGTAAATCAGTGGTCACATTGGGAATAGATTCAAATTACTTGAAAGTTCACCAAACGCTTATTAAGGGTATTGATTTTAACCAAAGCATGTGTAATGAGTATGACCCAAGTACAGTGTCATTCTTTGTGTTATATTAGACATGTCCTCGTTTTTTAATTTTACAGTGGTAGGGAGAGAAGGAACTAGTGAAGATCACTGGTGGGGTTAAGTAAGATCAGAGGAGAAAAAGGCTGCTATTGACAGCAGTCTATTCTTTGTAGCCCTTAAGCAGAAGCCACTCCTACAGTGGCTGTGTCCCTACTGCTTTGTTAATCAAGCTGGTGAATGTGTACAGTCATTGTCGGCCTGGTGTGATTTAACACAGAAATCTACCCCTAGGGCGGCTGGCAATGTGTAAGCACACTCTTACAGGTCCTAAAGTTCCAATGCTGTTTTATACAGTTAAGGAAGGCTAAGAGGCCATCCTGCTCATCTGATCTATAAATCATTTGCTTAGTGTTAGTGATCAGTTGCATCATTTTTGCCGCTCTGTTGTAAATTTTTAGGGTTTAAAGTTTCTTCTTGTTCACTTTGGATTTTTTCCATGCATGTGCAAATGGAGATTATTCTTTACATAAAGAATAAACCTATATGATACCTTTGGCTATTTTTAAAAGTCTGGAGCTCCTTTCTGCTTCTGGAAAAGCCTAAAGACTATTTTGGTTTTAATTTACCCTATATGTCACTATTTATTCACCACTTGTATAATATAATCATTTCCCTCAATTTCTTTATGAATACATTGCTCTTAAAACACTTTCATCCATATTGCTTGCTCTAGAGCATGACCAATTTTCATAGTCTTTACTACAATATGCTGTATAATACCCATAATGTTTGTGCTGTCTGCTCTCATATTTACTTAATCTGTCATCAAAGGGAGCATGGCTGCCGCCTTTAAGTGAACCAAGTGATTATACAGCATTATGTTTAGCTTCCACAAGCAGAAATTTTGTTTTCTCCCTTGGGAACCTTAATTCTGGAAATGAGCATCCCATCTAGTTTCAGAATGTTCATTTATTAAATGCAAATGTATTTTAGCTTACATAATACATATTTAAATTATAGATCTGTAAGTAACAGTAAAATGTATATGGCAATTTATTAGTGTCTATGATGATTTTAAATATAATCACAATGAAACTGATTTAAATTACAAATATTACAGTAAATCATTCAAGAAGAACCACAGAGTTCAGATGTAAAATTTATGTTCTTAAATTAATCAGTTAATATATTGTCTAAAAATCTAAAATATAATACCATATTATTGGAGCAGCTTTGCTAAACACAACTTATACTTTTTAAATGTGAGAACATAGTGGATTTCAACCACATGGTTATAATAATTTAGTATGTTTTTTGTCCTATTTTATTTTCTTTCCTCCTTTATCACTGGAAACAATGAACCAAGAATCCCCAAATAAGGAAAACTCACTATATTTCTTCTCATTCATTCTTTTTTGTCCTGTTAATTGTACTTAGAAACTCAGCATTGTCATTCCCTGGGCTTCTTTTATGTATAGCCTTGTGGTGTATCTGAACATATAGATTTATATATAAATTTTAAAAATTAATAAAAAATAGTCCATAATCTTTTAGTAAAAAATAAAATATAAAAATAGTAAAAGACATATAAACATTAAAATGTTGAACAAAAAGTACTTTTATTATTTAGTATCACCTTTAAACATGTAATTAATATTGTCACCCTCAGAATAATGTTTAAAACTGATCATTTGAAAATGTTATTTTGGCTATCATGCATTCCTTTTGGTGGAGAATAATTGGTTCATTTCATTGTAATCAGGTTTAGATCTTAGTAACATGTACATCTCTTGGAGGACTGTTGTTTTAGAATTGTAAGAGAAATAAAGAGGAATGAAATCAAGGGCAAGAGTGTATTCTCTAATGCAAAGAACTTTAAATTTGAAGTCAGAAGACTTAATTCCAGTTCCAGTTCTACTTTTTGCTTTGTGACCGTGAGAAAGTAACTTAAGCTTTTCTGAGCTTCAAGTTCCTCATTTATAAAGTAGTGGTAAGAAATACCTTGTATGCCTAGCACTCAGAGTCCTCACTGGATCAAATAAGGTCTGCTACATTTAGATAGCAAACACATCATTGCTAGCTAAACGTAAAGTACTCTAGCAGAGATTTACTATCCAAAATTTTCATTTATACATTTTTAATAATGATTTATTGGGGCTTCCCTGGTGGCGCAGTGGTTGGGAGTCCACCTGCCGATGTAGGTGACGCGGGTTCGTGCCACGGTCTGGGAGGATCCCACATGCCGCGGAGCGGCTGGGCCCGTGAGCCATGGCCGCTGAGCCTGCGCGTCCGGAGCCTGTGCTCGGCAACGGGAGAGGCCACAGCAGTGAGAGGCCCGCGTACCGCAAAAAAAAAAAAAAAAAAAAAAATTTACTGATTATCCTTAATGTACAAGGAACACTGCTAGACACCAGGGAAATAAAAGTGGATAATATAATACCCAACCACCTCAAATTCTAGTGGGGAAAAGCATAGGAACACATAATAAATACTTTCATTTCAGTCATTGAGTTTAATGTTGTTGGTTGAATGTTTTCCAAGGACAACTAATTCTTATATTAATATGAGACATTATGAAAGTTAAAAAGAAAATATCTAAAATGAAACAGTTAAAAATCTAGATATAGATCAAATTATGTGTGGAAATTTAGTATATGAAAAAAGAGGCATATGCATCAGTGGCGAAAATATGGGCTTCTCAGTAAGTGGCATTGGGATAACTGAATATCTATATAGAAAAAGGGAAAACAGAATCTGTTCCAAATTGAATAGAATCAAATTCTACAAAGATCCAAAGATTTTTAAAGGGAAGCAAAGAGACCAGCTATAAAAATAGGCAAACGGTTATAAACAGTTCACAGGAAAAGAAGTGCAAAGAGCACAGAATATAGAAAACCATGTTCAAATTCACTCACAATACAAACGTTAATTAAAATTAACTGAGATTACATTTATTATCAATAAGATTGTCAAAAATCCAAAAGATTGGTAACATGTTTGTAGCAGGCAGAATAATAGCCCTCAAAGATATCTTCATCCTGGGGCTTCCCTGGTGGCGCAGTGGTTGGGAGTCCGCCTGCCGATGCAGGGGACACGGGTCCGTGCCCCGGTCTGGGAAGATCCCACATGCCGCGGAGCGGCGGGGCCCGTGAGCCATGGCCGCTGAGCCTGCGCGTCCGGAGCCTGTGCTCCGCAACAGGAGAGGCTGCAACAGGGAGAGGACCGCGGACTGAAAAAAAAAAAAAAAAAAGGTATCTTCATCCTAATCCCCAGAAGTTTGCATGGGAAAAGGTACTTTGCAGGTATGATTAAGTATTGTGAGACATGGAGATTATCCTGGATTATCCGGGTAGGCTTAATGTCATTATCACAAAGGTCCTTACCAATGAAGAGAGACAGGAGAGTCAATCAGAGGAGAAGATGTGACAATCAAAGCAGAGGTCAGAGTGATGCAGTTGTTGGCTTTGAAGACAAGAGGGGGCCACAAGCCAAGGAATGTGGGTTGCCTCTAGAAAAAAGAAACGGCAAGGAAACAGTTTCTCCCCTAGAGCCTCTGGAAGGAAAACACCTGCTGACACCTTCATTTTAGCCCAGGGAGACCTATTTTTTGACTTTTGATTTCCAGAACTGTAAGGTAATAAATTTGTATTGCTTTAATCTACTAAATTTGTTGTAATTTGTTACATAGCAATAGACAACTAATTCAGTACTCTAAGAGGAAGGTTGTGGGAAAACAGACACTTTCATATCTTATTGTGAATGCAAATTGTACAACTGCTATAGAGGAGAATTTTACTATGTTTACTTATACACTTACTCTTAGATCCTGCAAACCCATCTCTATCTCGGTGACAAATGTGAAAAGATATGCAGAAGGCTATTGCATTGCTACTTGTAATAGTAAAAAAGACTGGCAACAACTCAAATATCTATCAATAGTGGACTGGTTAAATGAGGTGTGGTAAAATGTTGTACCATGTAGTTATTTTTTTTAATTTCTGTATTTTGCTATGGAATGATCTCAGGCAATATTGTTAAGTGAAAGTAGCAAGGTGGAAAAAAAGTAAATAATATATGTCACTATTTAGCTAAGAAGGGGGAGAATGTAAATATAAATAAATACAAGCATATTTTCTTTTAAAAGTGAAAGGATAAATTAAAAAGCCTTTTTTGTGGTGTTGTTTTTTAGTGGTTATTCATAGGGCTGAAAAAGGAATAGCATGAAAAGAACAAGGATGGACAGACCTCTCTAAGTGTACTTTATATTGGAGGCCTGACCCTAGAATCATATAAATGTGTTACAATTACAAAGCAAAATTAAATAAAAATGGAAAAGGGAGCAATCTCTAAAAAATCAACCTCTGAATCAACAAATTAACCTAAATTGGGACTGAGTCAGTGGCAAAACCATGCGGAGAGAACCTATTTTAAGTGATTTTAAATACACAGTATTTGACTGTATACCTTAGTGGTATATACCCTTAAGACATTAAAACTACAAATAAATCTTTTTTTATTAATTGTATTGTCAGATGTAATATATAATATTATGTTAAATTGTATTATAGCATAAAAGGAATTATCAATACTGTTAGGTATCGAGATTTTTGATGTAAGAAAAAAGAGATACAAAAGTAAAACAACTTAACTCTGAATTGGCAATATCACTATGAATTCATGATATATTTTTCCTCTTTAAAACAATTCTGAGGGAGTATAAAGGCCTGGCCCTCTTGGCCCAACTTGATTGTTGAAAGATTATTCTAGCTCTCGATGTCCTCTAGATATCTCAACCCTTTCCCTCTGTCCAGTTAGACTTCGTTCCTCTCCCCTTCCGCATTTTCTTTTAGTCCATAGGAACTTCTGCTCGTTAACTCCATCTTCCAGAGGGTCTGCTTCCTTGAGAATTCAAGGAATTTATGACACTGAGTTCTGTTGCCCAAAACTTCCTAGAACTATGACCAACCCAGTAGCAATAAATACCTCTTGTGTACAAAATGAGGTCTCTAAATACCATTTCCCAGAAAGGGTCCTTAGAGAAATGTTTGATTCCAGGTCTGGAATAGGCAAAAGACAAGAAAGCTATCAATGACTATTTTGCTCATGTCAGAAAAATTCAGGAACCAGTTTGGAGAAGTCCTTGTTATTCAGAGATAGTACAATTTGAACAATTAACAAAACTATATTAACAAAAATAATAACTATTAATTGAAACACATCAGAAATGCTAAAATTTATGAATTTATAATTATAATAAAAATTGTCATGTTTGGAGAATGCTAGCAAGTAATTATTTTGAAAATTGACAAATATAGGGATATAATCAAGTATTTATCTTACTTTTCCTATAAAAACGATATAAAATTCTCAGTAAACTAGGAATAGAGGGGAACTGCCTCAACTTGATAAAGAATATTTACAAAAAAACAACAGCTAACATCATACTTAATGGTGATAAACTCAAAGCTTTCCCACTAATATTAGGTACAAAGCAAGAAAATTGAGACCAGCCAATTAAAATAAAAAAATAGAGAGAGAATGTTATCAGAAAGTAAGAAGAGGAAAGACCGGGGGAGTGTCGGATGGGGAGGAGGTGAAGACAAGAAGAGGAGGAGGAAAGGGAGGGGGGGAAGGAGGGAAGAGGAGTGGTTGAGTCCAGATTGTTTCATAGGGGGATCTGACTAAGCTTTCAGGGAACAAATGCTATCAATGCTATCTAAACTCTTCTAGAGTCTAGAAAGAGAAATACATCCAAAAGAGGAGTGTGATCAGATTTCAGAGAAAGGAGAGAGTACTTTCACCTAGGAGACTAGTAAAACGTTGGATTCATTTAGTTGGTTATATATTCAGCAGATGCTTACTGAGCACCTACTATGGGCTAAATTTTGTTGTAGGCACTGTGATTCAGCAATTATTAAGACAGTCAAAACTCCTGCCCTCACATAGCTTATGAAGATACACAAACTTAAATACTGTTTGACAAATCATTAGATAAAGGAACATTTGCTGAGAGGATTCATAAATTACAGCTTGTCTAGTTATCAAAGAGCAATCTATGTCTTAGAACCTTAAAATAATTTCAATCATAGATTTTATAACCTTAAAAATAATTTTAGGGCTTCCCTGGTGGCGCAGTGGTTGAGAGTCCTCCTGTCGATGCAGGGGACACGGGTTCGTGCCCTGGTCCGGGAAGATCCCACATGCCGCAGAGCGGCTGGGCCCGTGAGCCATGGCCGCGGAGCCTGCGCGTCAGGAGCCTGTGCTCTGCAATGGGAGAGGCCACAACAGTGAGAGGCCCGCCTTCTGCCAAAAAAAAAAAATTTTAGTCATAAATTTTAAGTGTATTAATAACATTTAATTATGTAAGTGATATGTGTGAATAATTAGTCGGTGGTGTGTACCATTTAGATTTATAACTCAAGATTTCACTGTAAAGAGAAAAAATTCAACTTGTTTTTCTCCTCTGGAGATTCTTTAACTACATAGTAGCATTACTTTGTTAATGACAATAAAAGGAAAACATAAACATATTGAATTAAAATACAATTATCAAAGACTAGAATAAAATTAACAATATTTTTAAAAGTTAATTTGCTTTTTAATTATCCCACTATAAGTACATACATTTGAAAAGCAATAATATATAAGCAAGGTACGTTATTTTTTTAATATGTAGATGATGTTTGAAATATAAAAGAATTCCTAGACTCTTCCCCATAACTCCATAGTCCCCCACTCCATGGGTCCTTGGCCTATAGATTGGGAGGCTTTACTGGAAATAGAGCTATCTTTTCAACAAAATATATGGAGGTCATCCGTTTCATTTAATTTGCTTTACCAGTGAAATCCCATAGAAACAAAATGTTTCCAATACTTTGATAAATTGAGTTGTCCTGAGAGAGAACTGTTATGTATGAGTTTGGTCAAGGACTAAGGACAAACTTGGGAGACTCCCTCCTTCCGCTTAATGTTGTGTGATACTAGATGAATTAGCTTACCAATGGCACCATTTCTTCATCTAGAAGACAGGGATAATAATACCTGCCTTCATATGTTATGAACGTGAAATGAGGTAGACAGATGGAGTTGTGGATATTATTAATGCCGTATCATTATCAATGATAAAAAATTTTCGGGTCAACTTAATTATCAACCGTTTTAAATAGAGACACAGATGTAGAGAACAAACGTACGGACAGCAAGGGGGGAAAGTGGCAGGGGGTGGTGGTGGTGGTGTGATGAATTGGGAGATTGGGATTGACATATATACACTAATATGTATAAAATGGATAACTAATAAGAATCTGCTGTGTAAAAAAACAAAATAAAAATTTTTTTAAAGTATTCAAAATATATATATATTTCAATTCTCATAGGTTAAGCATAAATATATGAAAAAATAAGTTAGTTCTTTCCCCACCTTTTTAAGTAGAATACACATAACAAAATCAATTATTTGTATGAGAATCTTTTTGTTATTGTATTAATATCAATAACAAACTATTTGTATTACAGTTTAAAAATACTCTATTCAGTCTTCACAGCAGTCCACTGAGATAGGCATTTTTACTGTCCCCATCTCAGAGATTTAAAAAGTGAGCTCAGACACACCATTATGAAAATTAGCCCTCATTATCCTGTATTGTTTATGCAGATGCAGAAGTTCTGAGTAGTTAGACTGAATGTGTCCTGTCTTGAGGAAATAGGCATTTTAAATTACTTTTTGTTTTGACTTACCTTTATCTTTAAACCAGGGTTTCTCAACTTGGCACTATCAACATATTGGGCTGGTGATTCTTTGCTGTGGGGCTGTTTTGTGAATTGTAGGATGTTTAGCAGCATCCCTAGTTTCTACCCACTAGATGCCAGTAGCACCCCTGTTGCAGTTGTGACGACCAAAAACATCTCCAAACATTGTCAGATGTCCCCTTGGGGGTAACTGGGGGACATTTGTGAGAACAAATGAGTGAGAGCAAGTGAGAAACAGTGAGAACCACTGCTTTAAACTTTAGCATAGCAAAGTTTTAATTATTAGGTTCTGATTAATATGTCTTGTTTTTAGTAGAAAGTAAAGATAATGATTTTTAAGGTATTTTATGATACAGTCACTAAATATTTGAGTAAATGGAATTTTATAATTGTGAACCTATGAAATTATTTGGATAAAAATTTACAGAAATAAAAATGTGAATTTTAGTCAAAATAAAGAGAAATTGCACATAGATGTATATATATATTTCTTTCCATATACTTTATTGCATACAATTTATTCAATTAATGCTTCCCACAAGACATTGCTCATTACCCTACTCTGTTTACAAAAAAAAAAAATTGACTAAATTTGTGCGAAGTGTATTTGTGTTTTTGGTTTTCATTGGTTTTGTTTTTGATTTTACAAATACTAATTAAATTTGAGGAGGGAAGAAATTGGTTTATTTATTCGTTTATTTATTTATTTTTGTTCTAGTACATGTATCATTCCAAAGATTTTTTTCCAAAAGTACATGTCATTTTCCTCCTTCTAAAAAAATATATAAATGAAAAATATATTTTAATATTTTAAACTGTTACTGAATTTTTAATTAAAATAATTCATAAATAATTTTAAATACTCCTAAATAATATGTCTAGAAGACATTAAAATGTTGAATAAAACAATTTGTAATCTAATTAGATTACTTATCAGGGTATATCATTTCCTATTATCCTGTTATCCTTGATTGAAGGAAAGATAAATATTAATGCTGGGTTATCATTAATGTAATTAAGCCATTGAATTTTAAACACCTTTTATTTTGAAACAAAGCATGTATTTAATATATGTAGCATCACAATTTCTTATCAGCTATGAGTAAAGGAAATACAGATAACAAAAACAGAAAGAAGATAGTAGGCAAACTTTTGTCATAGTTTCCTGAAAGATTATCAAGTAGTAAGTAATGCCAGCAGAGTATGAAAATGACGAGTAATTCAAGAATAGATCGGACAAGGTAGAGTTTGTTGTATTTTTAACTACAGAAGGCTGGTCAATAGCTGTACTCAATTTGCCGTTGTTTCCCCATGGAAAGCACAGTTTGTTAGCTTTAGGATAGGCTCAGTCAATGAACTCTTTTACTAAGAGAAATGATCCATGGGAGGTCCCCCGAGGAGTAAAGTCATGAGAAAACACAGGCAGTCTTTCATGGTATACGGCACAACCAGGGGAGTAAGACTGATCTATTTGAGGTAGCTTTTCAGAGACTGTGCTGTTGGAGCTCTTTTTAAAAAAATCAATTCACATTATCAATAGAAAACTGGAGATGATAGCAAAAAGCTGTTTTTATTAGAAAAATTTTTCTTCTATTATAATGATACATTATTTGAAGTGCTTGAAATTGGCCTCAGGTAATATTAACACATATTAAAGATGACAATATTCACACTTTGTAAGTTTGCCTCTTTGTAGGTACTGTTTGTTGTCTCCTAGTAGGACGATTTGAGAGGTGGGGAAGACACCCATACTTGGGTGAGATAAGCAGAAACACACATTCATTAAAAGTATGTGACCCGATTTCAAAAGAAGGATGCAGCACCTCATGATCCATGTATGTGTTGATGAGACACAAAAACCATAAATAATTTTCCCTCGTTATATATTGCCTACAGTTAAAGTCTCCATTTGGGCAAATAATATTGAAGAACAATGTCCTATTGACAGCATTAGGATTTTTTCCCCATTTTTATATTCCCTCTTATTTCCAAAAGAGAATTGAGGTGACTTACAGTGAACAGGACAGACAAAATAAAAGCACAGCTTTTGTCGTTGGTGGTGGTTTTTGTTGTTTGTTTTTTAGTAAATAGTGGCATATAAGAATAAACTTTGGAGTCAAACAGGCTTGGATATAAATCCTAGCTTTTTCTCTTATTTGCCTTGGGTAGGTTAATTCAGTTCTTTGAACGGTTTCCTTAAAGCAGGCACAATAATGGCTATGTAAGGATTTTTGCAAGTATTAAATGAGATGAAGTAGGTAAAATACCTAGCATAATGCCTGGATCAAAATGGGGCTCAATAATGAACATTTCTTTCCCCCCGTTTTTCCCTTCCCTAAGAATATGGAGGTTCCAAGGAAGCTTGCCCAGAAGGGCTCTTTTCTCCCTCTTCCATCAAAGCATTTTTTCTTTAATTGAAGTATGTAGTTGATTTACAATGTTGTGTTAGTTTCAGGTGTACAGCAAAGTGATTTAGTTATATATATATATTCAGTTATATATATCTGTGTGTGTGTATATATATTCTTTTTTCAGATGCTTTTCCATTATACGTTCAAAGCGTTATTTTTTAAGAATCCAGGATCACAATAATGAAAGAGTATCCAAGTTACATATGTATGAATTTGTCCATTGGCAGCATTCATTTACTCATCAAACTTTTTTTGAGCATCCACTCTGTGTAGCACACCTAGATATGAACTATGGAGGACATGAGAAACAGTTGCCATGCCCCAGTCCCAACAAGGACCTTTTTGATCCTTGGAAAAAAGAATTAGAAGAAACCTCAATTTCCATCTTCCTTCCTGTTTTGAAAACTCTTAGTAGATATGTCGGTAAGCCTGGGAGCTGTATTCCTCCTGGCTCAGACTGCAATGATGACTTCTTCAAAAAGCCTGCCTTTTCTTTTGGCAGATTGGCTAGGATTTGTATGATCTCATCCATGATGGTTGGAAATATACAGAGGAGACAGATGAATTGAATGCATAAAATCTAGCACTTCCTAGCTAATAATGAAAAGTTCAACATTAAGGATTCATTGATAGGATAGTCAATATGAGAAGAAACAATGCAGTGGTATAGAACTCAATAGCTGAAAAAAACTATCAGGACTTAGGGGATTGATATCTTCATGTAATTTCTTTTGATTGTAACATGAACTGGGGAAAAAGGGTGCTTTTACATCCCATTTAAAGCTAAGCCTCTCAAAAAAATACTATATAAATACTCTATAAAAAGTATAATAATAAAACAATTACTCCATACTTCAAAAATAACTATCAATAACTTATATTGACAGATTCTAACTATAGAAAAATTTTAAAGTTAAACAGTTAATGATTAAAATAATCATTCTTTAACCAGTTTACTTTTGAATTTCTTCAGTGGCTTACAAAATAACAGCTTATAGTTTGTAAATTGTGTTTAAATATATTTACCCACTTTTGCTTAAATTATTGAAATATTCCTTTTCAACTTAAAAATTAGGTCTGTAGAAACACTAATACTTAAAATATAAAGGCATTATATTATTTTAAAATATACTCTTCACTTTTTTATAGCATTTGTATAATATTGGATTACATCTCAGTTAGACTGTGAACGTTTAAATAATCTGTACAGGTTATCATAAAAATTACAATGCAATAAATATAATGTACTGACATTCTTATCAATGAGGTTTTCTTATGTTTTGCATATACATTTTAATCCTATTACTGTATACAATTTGTATCAAAGGTTAGGATTTATTCATAAATTAATGCACTTATTGAACAACTATCATAGGTCTGGCATTATGCTCAGGCTGCATAAGAAAAGATTAATGAAACTTGGGCCTTGCCCCTGAGGCACTCAGAGTCTGTTGAGGGAGAGGCAAGACACTTGACTGTGTGACATAACGATAAAAGACATACATATTGTCTAGGAACAGAGAGAAAGGAGGAACAGTTATGATCAGAGAGGAAGTGGAGTCATTGTTTCAGTGAAAGGGCAATATATAAGTAGAATCTTGGGGGAAAAAAGGAAGAGTTCCCCTAGAGAAGAGAGGGCATTACACAAAGCTAGCCAAGAGGGAGTATGGTATGGTTGGCCAAGCTCAATGTGGTCCAAGGGAAAATGGTGAGAGGCAAGGAAGGGGAGTAGTGGATGGTCACAAAGTCTGAATCCTGTAGGCCCCAGGGAACTGGAGAAGATTTTAAAGCGCAATCCATCTGTATTCTGGGTAAATTCTTCTGGTGGTATTAAGGGGAATAAATTGGAAGAAAAAGACTGAAGGCAGAAAAAGATGTTAGGAGGCTATCTGGTCAGAAAAGAAACAGGAATAAACTAAGTCTATTCATTCATTCATTTATTTAACAAATACCTGATTTCCAACTATGTGTCAGGCACTGTTCTAGGTGCTAGAGGTTCAGCATTGAAAAAACAGACAAAATTCCTATGCTCCTGAATTTTATATTCTAGGCAGGAAAGGTTTCAGGCACCCTTTGCCCAACCCCAGCCGAGTTGTTCATCCATGACAAGGGTGATTTCTAGGTAATCCTTTGTTTTATGTTGTATTTTTAATAAATTAAGAAGGTGGGGCTTCCCTGGTGGCACGGTGGTTGGGAGTCCGCCTGCCGATGCAGGGGACGTGGGTTCGTGCCCCGGTCCAGGAGGATCCCACATGCCACGTGCGGGCTGCTGAGCCTGCACGTCCGGAGCCTGTGCTCCGCAAAGGGAGAGGCCACAACAGTGACAGGCCTGCATACCGCAAAAAAACAAAAATTAAAAAAAAAAAGGTGTGTGCATGTTTGGTGTATGCATGTATGTATATGTAGATAGGTAGGTAGGTAGATAGATAGATAGATAGACAGATAATATATGCATGCATATATATACATCCATATATGTATATATACGTAAGTATATGTATTTTTAAAACCTTGTATAGCATGAAGATACTTTTAGAAAAATACTGAATTGTTTCAATAGGTATTAAATGCCTGTTATATAGCATTCATATTCCAAAATCAAAAGATACAAAAGAAGATACAGTGAAAGTGAAAATTAAACCATTCCCCCACTTTGATCTCCTAGCCACCTACTCATCTTCCTAGAGGTATCTGCTATTTTCCAAGTTTTTGTGTTTCTTTACAGAGATATTTTATACTCATGCTACTACTAGTGTTCTCTTCTTTATAGATGCAGTGTTCTTCACCTTGCTAGATAACTACATGTTAGCACTTAGGGAACTACCTTTTCAATGGCTGCATAGTGCTCCATAGTACTCTAATTTAACTAGTCACCCTCTGATGTACAGTTAGACTTTCCAAGCTTTAGCTATTTCAGACAATCTTACAGTGAATATTCTTGTCCATCTCTCCTTATTACCCTTCCCCCGCCACCCCAGCCTAAAGCCTAAAGCATCATCTAATACTGTTGTTTCATTATTTGTTTTATTGTCAATCCCCACTCCCACCCTACACTAGCATGTTAGCTCCAAAAGGCAGAGATTTTTCTTTGATTTTTTTCCCTGCTGTGTTCCTAGCTCCTAGAATAAATATTTAATGAATATTTATTGCATAAAAATTTTGCACATGTATAACCTTATCTGGGAAGACATGGTAGAAGTGGAATTACTAGTTGAAGAGGAATATGCATTTGTAATTTTAACAAATGTTGCCAAATTGATCTTAATAGAGCAAGATACCTCAGCCTCGGTACTATAGACATTTTGGACCTGATAATTCTTTGCTGTGGAGTGCTGTGCATTGTACACTGTTTAGCAGCATCCCTGGCCTCTAACCACTAGATGCTACTAATATCCCCCTGTTGTGACCAACCAAAAATGTCTCCAGATTTTACAAATGTCCCCTGTTAAGAAGCACTGCTATAGATGTTACGCTGTCTTAAGAGTCCCACAGTCATGACAATGGCGGTTTCCTACAGCCTTGCCAATATCGAGTTTTAGCGAACATTTTGCGCTTGGAAATCTGATGGTGAAAACTATTATCTCATAGTTTTAATTTGCACAAGAAGTCACATTTTAATAAAACTTTGGTGTAATGAATCCCTGGCATTGTACTCTGTAGTGATGAAGGTAAGTTTATTTTTCCATTGTAGAGGGAAGGGGATAGACTGAATGTATGAAATCTAGAATCATCTGGAAAACAATGCTACTTGCTCTTCTTTTTCTTTGTTAAAATATCTAAGTTTGGTTGCCTGGGGGTGTTGGCTGTGAAGAGGCGGCTGTGGCCGAGAAGCGCCCGCCCGCGTCTGCGTTAAACAATAAGCGAATAAGCCTGGGAAGTCCAAGATCAAGGTGTCAGCAGATTTGGTGTCTGGCGGTGGAAAGATGGCGGAGGAGTAAGATGCAGAGATCACCTTCCTCCCCACAAATACACCAGAAATACATCTACATGTGGAACAACTCCTACAGAACACCTACTGAATGCTGGCAGAAGACCTCAGACCTCCCAAAAGGCAAGAAACTCCCCATGTATCTGGGCGAGTGGATGAAAGGCTCTTGCTGCTCCAGCCAGGAATCAGGACTCTGCCTCTGAGGTGGGAGAGCCAACTTCAGAACACTCGTCAAGAAGAGACCTCCCAGCCCCACATAATATCAAATGGCGAAAATCTCCCAGAGATCTCCATCTCAACACCAGCACCCAGCTTCACTCAACGACCAGCAAGCTACAGTGCTGGACAACCTATGCCAACCATATAGCAAGACAGGAACACAACCCCACCCACTAGCAGAGAGGCTGCCTAAAATCATAATAAGTCCACAGACACCCCAAAACACACCACCAGACGTGGACCTGCCCACTAGAGAGACAAGATCTAGCCTCATACACCACAACACAGGCACTAGTCCCCTCCACCAGGAAGCCTACACAACCCACTGAACCAACCTTAGCCACTGGAGACAGACATCAAAAACAACGGGAGCTACGAACTTGCAGCCTGCAAAAAGGTGAACCCAATCACAGTAAGATAAGCAAAATGAGAAGACAGAAAAACACACAGCAGATGAAGGAGCAAGATAAAAAGGCACCAGACCTAACAAATGAAGAGGAAATAGGCAGTCTACCTGAAAAAGAGTTCAGAATAATGATAGTAAAGATGATCCAAAATCTTGGAAATAGAATGGACAAAATGCAAGAAGCAGTTAACAAGGACCTAGAAGAAATAAAGATGAAACAGACAATGATGAACAACACAATAAATGAAATGAAAAATACTCTAGATGGGATCAATAGCAGAATAAATGAGGCAGAAGAACGGATAAGTGACCTGGAAGATAAAATAGTGGAAATAACTACTGCAGAGCAGAATAAAGAAAAAAGAATGAAAAGAACTGAGGACAGTCTCAGAGACCTCTGGGACAACATTAAACGCACCAACATTCGAATTATAGGGGTTCCAGAAGAAGAAGAGAAAAAGAAAGGGACTGAGAAAATATTTGAAGAGATTATAGTTGAAAACTTCCCTAATATGGGAAAGGAAATCGTTAATCAAGTCCAGGAAGCACAGAGAGTCCCATACAGGATAAATTCAAGGAGAAATACGCCAAGACACATATTAATCAAACTGTCAAAAACTAAATACAAAGAAAGCATATTAAAAGCAGCAAGGGAAAAACAACAAATAACACACAAGGGAATCCCCATAAGGTTAACAGCTGATCTCTCAGCAGAAACTCTACAAGCCAGAAGGGAGTGGCAGGACATACTGAAAGTGATGAAGGAGAAAAACCTGCAACCAAGATTACTCTACCCAGCAAGGATCTCATTCAGATTTGATGGAGAAATTAAAACCTTTACAGACAAGCAAAAGCTGAGAGAGTTCAGCACCACCAAACCAGCTTTACAACAAATGCTAAAGGAACTGCTCTAGACAAAAACACAAGAGAAGGAAAAGTCCTATAATAACGAACCCAAAACAATTTAGAAAATGGGAATAGGAACATACATATCGATAATTACCTTAAATGTAAATGGACTAAATGCTCCCACCAAAAGACACAGATTGGCTGAATGGATACAAAAACAAGACCCATATATATGCTGTCTACAAGAGACCCACTTCAGACCTAGAGACACATACAGACTGAAAGTAAGGGGATGGAAAAAGATATTCCATGCAAATGGAAACCAAAAGAAAGCTGGAGTAGCAATTCTCATATCAGACAAAATAGACTTTAAAATAAGGACTATCAGAAGAGACAAAGAAGGACACTACATAATGATTAAGGGATCGATCCAAGAAGAAGATATAACAATTGTAAATACTTATGCCCCCAACATAGGAGCACCTCAATACATAAGGCAAATACTAACAACCAT
>NW_006797481.1:5691420-5740518 GCF_000442215.2 Lipotes vexillifer | reverse complement strand
GCTGTCTGGAGGGGTGGGATGGGGAGGGTGGGAGGGAGGGAGACAAAGAGGGAAGAGATATGGGAACATATGTATGTGTATAACTGATTCACTCTGTTATAAAGCAGAGACTGACACACCATTGTAAAGCAATTATACCCCAATAAAGATGTTAAAAATAAATAAATAAATAAATAAATAAATAAATAAATAAATAAATGATCTGGACATAAAAAAAAATATCTAAGTTTTACAGATCCTTACTTATCTGCAGACTATTATGACTTCATGGACTGAATCTTCTCTAGAATTAGAGAAGTTGGCCTTAATTAATGAACAAAATTTGAATTCAAAAGACTTGGGTTTGAATGCAGGTTTTCCTAATTATTAGCTATGTTACCTTGGGGAAGTCACATAAACTCTGAGCTGTAATTTACTCATATGGAAATTGGGGGGAATAACACTTGCTCTGTCTACATCACTGAGTTATTGTAAGAATTCGTTTTTTTAGTGTGAAGCCTTTCACAATTGCAAGAGCTTAGGATAATTATATGAAGGTTTTACAACCCACTGCTTTATCTTGTGACTCATAGTGTTCCAAGAGTTTATCTCTTCTCAGTGCTTCAGTAACCCTTTCAAACTGTTCTCACTCATTTATTTATTCAACATTGGCATTTCGTACCCTTACCATACCTTTGCTCTAACTCTGTGGTCTTAAGTCATTACAGTGCACTGTTCCTTATAACTGAGCAAGTCCCTGAGAGACTCATCATTCATACATTCATCCATTTAATGTACATTAAATAAGCACTATTATCTTTCCCTAAACTGGCTTTCCTTTCCAACAGCTCCATTTTAATCAATGCCATTGTTAATCTAGCCTTGAGGGTAGGAACTTTGCAGTCATCTACCTTGGTTGTGCTCCCTGTCCTGTAGCTCCTGAGTGCCATGACCAGACTTACTATGATAGAGTACCACCTTTTTCAGTTCCCTCCCTCTAATTATGAACTTGTCTCCTGTTGGTTGCCACCTCAAATCCAAAGTATTTCTTATTAACACTCCTCATTACCCCCACCAATTCAATATCCTAACTACTTTTCCTTTCTTTGCCCCAGGCCCATGCCTGCACCTATGGTTTTGTTCATAGTAGTCTCTGCCCTAGAATTTTCTTCATCTGTTCTTTCTCCTATCAACCAGCACCATCTTTCAAGACCTATATCATTCCCACTGCTCTATGTTCTCCTTTTCTCCATGTTTCAGCTTACTTTGATCTCTTTATTACTTAACTCATTCTTCTTGGCTAGTTTCCCTTAATGTATCATAGAGGGTCTCAATCCTGGTTGCACCTCAGAATCACCTTAGGAAGGGTTTGTTTGTTATTGTGATACCTAATCCCAGGACCACTCTTGTAGACTCTAGTTCTGGGTGGAGCTTAGTCATTATACTTTTGACACAGTGGTTTGAACATTCTCATGGTTATATTAAGTGTTTCATTTTTCTTTTCCTAACCAAGGATTTATAAGTACCTTGGTGGTGAGAATGGTGACGATTCATGGTCAGTAACTGATCATTTGACTGACAGTTTGAATTTTCACTTTACTTACTCATTTTTAGTTTCTTTTTAATTTTCTTATTCATTTTGTGCAAAGGCTATTTTTTGCATCCTACCTCTCCCAATTTCTCACTCCATGACTTTGTATAAATTACCTATAAACTTTTAGCCTCATGTATCTCCATAGGTAGAAAGATAATAATAACATCTACATTTCTAAGTGTGATGAGTAGAGCTAAGATATAAATCATCTGTCACAGATAATAGTTGATAAATGGTGGCCTCTTTTATTAGTATAGTTGGACATCCTGTTCACTTCTCCTGACACTGTCAAGTAGATTTTTATTTGTTAATTTAGCTCACTTATTTGACAGTTTATAGTTATTCCATTTAATTTTAAAATTAAGGGATTAATAAGATTATTCTATTAAATTCAGATTCATAATATTGATCATGTTCTTGTGAGAATTGCATGAAAATATAAAGCACTTTGTTTTCCACAGGAAAAAAACAGTTGCCTAAATTACCTTTGTTAACTAAGTTCTATCTTAAATGAGTCATTTCTCATATTTTTCTTACTAGTGAAAAAATTGAAATTTCATTTTTAAATAAAAAATATAGACATATGAAAAAATAATATTAGTTAATGACTTGTCTCCATTACGTTAGATGAAAACAATAACTAAGGAATTAACCATAGTGGCACATTGTCAACCATAAGACAGAAGAAAATGTCCAGAGCAATTAAATGAAGGATATAATTTCTTCAACCATGGTCATTTATACTAGTTTTTCCGGTTCAAAGATGTAAAAGTAATATATGGAGGCCATCCCCTCCTGCACTAGAACTAGAAACTATACAGGTGAGTTTGGAATGCCCGTCAATCATGCAGGCTATTCCCATAAATAGTAAAACCTAAAGAAACAGCATGGCTAAACAGTGCACATTTTCAGTTCCCATAATATTTATAGCTGAAAGTTACACAGATGTCAACAATACTGAGGGCTCAGAGTTAAAATGAAAGCACTTGAAAAATTTTGTGAATTACCCTCCTTACAGTAGATTTATGGGGTCAGACAAATGTATGTTTGATTCTTATCTCTCCCGTTACATGAATATATTGGTACATCATCAAATTATCGGAAGGATTGAATTTGCTTAGCATGAGGCCTGCCACATAGTTAGTTCATTGCAGTAATGGAACATGCTGTTCTGAGAAGATGGTGTGGTGAGAGGAGTAGCCCTGACTGCAGTCATTCTCAAGAGGCTTTATTTTCTTACATGTGTGTTATTATGGGCCTCAAATGAGATTTCTAAGGGAAAAAAAAAAAAAGGAATTCCTTAGTTAGATCAGTCTTGAATATCACTGACTTCAAATTTAGCCACACCTGGTTTTATATTCCAGATCTATTACCTGATAGCTGGCTGATTGGGGCCAAATTACTTAACTTCTCTGAACTCAGTTTCCTTGTCAATAAAATAAAAATAAATAGCAGCCTCATAGGGTGGTCCTGAGGATTTAATGAAGTCATCCATGTAAAGGGCTTTCCAGTGCCTGGTACACATTATTAGACTCAATAAGTAGTAGCTGTTATTACTCTTATTCTTACTACTAAATACAGTGTTTCAGGTTCTGCATGTCTTTGAACAATATGGAAGAGTCAAACACCTACTGCCCAGAAGTGGATTCACTTTGAAGCTGATGAACCTTAAGCCTAAAGGCTCCTCGTTTGCACAGGCCCCTTCCAAAGACTTGTACTTACTACTGTATTCTCAATTTTATATTATTTTTCTGAAAGAGGGCCTCCCAAACTCCAAGACTTCAGCAAAACCTGGATCTAGGTTTTGCTACCCTGAAGGTTTTGTTGTTGTTCTTGCTTTTTAACTGACAAATTTGAAGGAACGTCTTTAAAAGGAAGTTCAAAAATTTATCCCACCTAATGAACACATTGGTTTATATTAAATTACTATTTTAAACCCAAATACCATAAATTCTGTGTTGTACATTCAACTCCAAAATGACGCTGCAAGTAAAAATGGCATGCTAAGAAATGAAAACTAGAGGTAACTTGAGTGTGGCAGTAAAACTCACAACAAATGTAATCAGTGATACGGAATTGTCTAATTTTTTATACTCAGTGTTTTCTAAGCTCTTTTTCTTAAAGAGAGGAAAATAGTTTTAACAGATCAGTGAGGAAGTTAACTGATTAACTTATTCAAAATAAATATTAGTCCCTCTTCAAGTTAGAGCGTGTCAAAAGCATATTGAAGCATAGATCTTCCAACAAATTATAAATTGTCTATTACACATGCAATAATTGAAGCTGAGAAAATTACATATTTGAAATCAATGAAACAAACCCTGGTATTACAAAAATAAGCTGCAGTCCACAGAAAATGTATTCTTATTTTAAATGGTTAGCTTCAAAACTTTGGGAGAAAATGATCTGAGGTCTTTCTGGTGATATCAGTTAGTGAGTGTGAATAAAGCCTTAATAAAATTACTGTAAATGCCTTGTAATTTATATTGTTAATCTTGGTCTTTAAAAGAATTTATTGATGGATTTTCTTATACCTACATGTTCAGTAGGTGTGACATATGAAAAATATAATGTAAAGCAGTTCAGAAAAATACTCTTGATTTACAAGGCAGGTTTTAAAAAAATGTGTACCCCCCCTTTTAAAAGAGTATATCTACTTCAAGGTAAATAAAGTGTATTAAAAATGTTTCACCTAAAAAATACAAAATTTTAATCGTAATGAACAGATGATATTAACTTTTTAGGAAGCCAGATTTTATGGAAATTGAAGCACACTTAGTAGCAGAAAAATCTATTATCTATCAAATATGTTACCCTAACATTGTGATACAAAACACCATTCCCATTTTAAAGAGAAAGAAATATAAGAATAACCAGGATTAAATAATTTCCCCAAGGTTACTGACGCAACCAGAACAAACATTCATAGGATTCTTGCTTCCAGTCTGTTTCTTAATCTTGTTAGTTCACATCATCGCTCAGCATTTTTAGAAAATGCATTTTCTATTATGTCTTCTGCAGATTGTGAATCTAATATACCAGCTTTCCTCTTTTCTATGCTTTCCTTCATTGAGAACACTTTCAGGAGAGAAATCAGTTATAGTTTTCCATCTTTTCCAAATCGTTAAAAATATAAAAGATCATAGTGTAGTAAATCAGTTTAGAAGCTCGATGACTTGACTGGGATGCTCAATTTTACTATAATAGCCTAATCTGAAATGTTATCTGAAATGCTTACTCCTTCATAATTCTTTCCTGCACTACAAAAATTGTTCATAACAAGAACAATCTTGGAGAAAAAAATAAGGTGAGATGTTTCAGACAGCTTAATGGGGCTGCCACTGTACTAGATAACCATTGTTCTATTAGAGGAGTCTTGGATTTAGCCGAAAGCTGGTATAGACTGAACATATTGAACAATGTCTTCAGTTGCACTTTAAAAGTCAGGATAGACAGTCCTCATAAGAAATGAAAGCTCCTTTGACCATTATAGGTGTTCTGTGGCTAGAGATGAAGTGCCATACTAACAGAACAGAGCTTGCAATTTGTGGAATTGGACTCCAAGGTGAAAAAGAAGGTTAACAGTTTTTTGTAAAAATTCTTCTTTCCTAACAATAGAAATTCCAAAATTATTGAATACAGTATTCACAAAGACAATTTTATACTATGCCTGGTGCTTATGAGTTAGGGAAATGTCATATTGCTCAATATTTTGGCAACTAATTGCAAAAGTCTCCCTAACAAAGTCTAACTGAATCGCTCCCCTACAAAAATTTCAACCTTATTAAGTATCTTACTCATTGACATGGTCCATTTGAAGAAGCAATTTATTCATCTAATGGTTAATACCTGTTAGATAAAGCTGAGAAATGAAAAGATTTTAACTGAAAGCAAATGCAGTAAATTTGGGCTCTTTTTTCTAGTTTCATGAAAGACTGATACACACACATCCACACACACAATCTCCTTTTCCCTGGGCAATTTTAATACATTTTCCCTATGAAATAAAAGCCACAAGTATCCCCACAGATATTTTTTTTGCAAGTGAAATTGCTTTTCATTTGGCAAAAACTAAACCTGTGATTCATAGCAGCTTAGAGCACTCAAGGTCAAAGAGTACATCTTGCCTGCTTTGACTGACATTTTTGCAGGCTAAATCAGACCTGCATGTTTCAGCTGCATTGAGATTCATTATGCTGCAAGAGGAGAGATTTGGGGGTGATGTAAAAGAGCATAAAGGGAATTGTCTTGGAAATTGTGGCTAGTGACTGAGGTAAAAATCAACCATAGCCAATAGGCAGTGTCAATTGGTATTTGACCGGGGGACACAATGTTTTCCTGCTACCCCCTTTATACAAAGAGCTAGCAAAGAACATTAAGGAAGGTTTAGTAAAGAAAACTGTTGCTGGGAAGTAGAAAAAGAGGGACTCTTCTTTGCTGCGAGAAGTGATGTCAAGTAGGGAGCAAGAGCAGAGTAAATGGCTATTTTTATTTTTTATTTTTTATTTTTTTTGCGATACACGGGCCTCTAACTGTTGTGGCCTCTCCGGTTGCGGAGCACAGGGTCCGGACGCACAGGCTCCGCGGCTATGGCTCACGGGCCCAGCCGCTCCGCGGTATGTGGGATCTTCCCGGACCGGGGCATGAACCCGTTTCCCCCGCATCGGCAGGCGGACTCTCAACCACTGCGCCACCAGGGAAGCCCGTAAATGGCTATTTTTAATCGTTCTCAGCTCGGGCATTGAAAGTAAATCAAGTGTGTATGTTTTATAAAAGGAGAGGAAAATCCATCACCAAAACACTTCCCCTAAACGTCAACCATTAGCAATTCATTCCTTTTAGATTTGTTCATCATGTTTGTTCATCAGTTCCCTTTAAAACTCATATTCCCAGAAGGAGTTAAAATATTTCTACATCAGGTGGGACTTGCATAAGGAGAACACAAGAAAATTGCTTTGGGAGGATGGGGCATCAGAAGAGTGGAGTGTTTTAAAAAGATTGCTGTATGACTTAACCTCACCAGCACCCCATTTTTGCTTAATATTTGGTTTATTGTCTCTCACAATTGGTATATAACCTGGTCATAGTGGATCATATTCTGGACCAACTACATAACCTACAGTACAAAATAAAAATACTCATTTTGTTTAAAAATTATTAAAAATTTCAAGAAGAAGAATTTCAGCAGAGCATTTACCCGAGCTTGGCACCCTTCTAAGCGTAGGGCTGTGTCCAACTGCACAGGCCAAATGCCAATGAAGTCCGCCCTCATTTTAGTCATTATAATGGTAGAAACGGTGAACTCTCACCTGGGTTAATGAACGCGTTTCATTAAAGATATCTAAACATTTTGACTTGTGATTTCTCAACACTAATACCAAAAATTTGAACCCAAATTCTTTTTAGGTTAATGTGGGGCTTTAGAAGTCACTAAATGTAACTTATTTTTTTTTCTGTCCAACTGATCTATCTTATCTGCCTATCCATCTTTCCTGATTTGCCTGACTTCTGTGAGAATACATAGGATTCATGAGTTCCTAGCTTATCATTGCAGGTCTGGACCTCGTGCCCTCATCACTCAACCTGAGGTTCAGAAGCCTTGTCCCCACTCGCCATTTCTAACTCATGAGCCATCCAGGTGCAAAACCCCAAGGATTGCTCCCTCTAGCCTCCACAAGCCAAGACTCATCCTAGAACAAACAACCAGCCATTTTCCCAGCCCCAGGTTTGAGGTTAGCATGCATGTGGATGATACCTGGCTATGCCAAATCCTAGAATTAAATTAATTAGAGCTAGGAGTCTTTTAGGGTAAGGATCTCTGAGGTCCCAGGTAATAGGAAAATTAAACCTACAAGAGTCTTTGTCACCTAAGCTATAAAAAGCACCTCTGGGTAAAATAGATTTCACATTCCTATTCAAAATTGAGTAAAATGCTATGTAAGCCATTATTCATTTCCTTTCTAACATATTTTTACTTCAGTCTGACAGTAGCATGCTTTTTGATCCCTCTATTAAATTCTCTACTCATCTTTTGTTGACATGTCACTGTAATTAATATTACATTAATCCCATGACAGACAAAATGCCCCAGGACTTCTTTTCTTATTTTATTTTTTAGGATTAGGTATCGCTGATAACACTTTGCTGTGTGGCTCGGCTTGGGGAATCTTAGTTCACAGACCAGGGATCAAACCCTTGCCCCCTGCTGTGGAAGCACAGAGTCCTAACCACTGGACTGCCAGGGAACTCCCTTTAAAAAAGCAAAAAAAAAAAAAGGCTGATAACACTTCTGACCTTCAAATCTTTCACTCAGTTCTGTTTGGAGTAAATGAGGTCATTCTTTTGATTTAAGGCTGTCATTTCTTTCTCCCAGCCTCATCCCACAGGCATCAAGAAAAGTTAAATGAAACAATGGCATTTTTTATAATGTTGATGAATAGTCATAAGACATTAGCTGAGAAATGAACAGCATTGAGTTTTTGAACAATCAACTGTGAATTTTTAATGTTACACTTAGAATATAATGATAAATCCTGCCTTTGATCAGAGTTGACCATTAAAAACTCTATTTTTAAGTAACTGCATTTTGTCTAGTGTAATTCTAAGTACATACTTCTAAAATATTTACCTCCAAATTTTTCCTTCTGAAACATATATAACCATAGCTTGTCAAATTCATAGCAAGTGAATGTGAATAGTTTGGTTAAAAAATGTTGAATCATCCTGGTAATATCTGGCTGGATTTTTAAAATAGTGTAATCATTTTATCTTTTTAAAAGAAAATACCTAAATAAAATAGTATTCTTTTTAAATTCAATGTATTGTATTCTAAGTGTTGCATTATCAATAGAATACTTTGACTTTAGGAAACAGTATTAATAGTATATTCTCTTCAAACAAAAAGTGTTTACCCACTAAGTATCATTTTATGGCGTTGGATTATTCTTCTGAACTGGATCTTTTTAAAATTTAATAGGCTTCCAGTTATAATCCAATATAACAAAATAAACATGAAATCAAGTCTCTATAACAAAATATGAAAAGTTATCATGTTTGAACTTAAAAAGACAAATGTAATATATGGACTTCATAATATGTAAGAAAACCAGAGGGGTCAGTACAATAATTTTTAAGGTGGAATGTTTAGGAGAAAGTAACCTACAGAAAAGTCAAATACTCTTCATTGAAGGAATTTCAGAGTGCTAGAGGTAACATTTAAGCAGTGTTACAGGCCTTAAGCTTTCTTGATGGCATAGCAAATTAGTCTATGATCTAGTGGATTACCAAGCTTAATCACATTTACAAGTTAACACATCTTTAAAATAAATGAGATACTCCAAGAGTCAATAGTATATTATCTAGAAAGTATGTGCAGTACCAAAATCCGTCTCTAAGACCTTACTCCAAATTAGACTTTTGCCTCCAATCATATAAAGTATATGTTAATCCTGACATGGAGTATCTGTAGCAAGATGTTACATATCATTACACAAGTGTCATTTGGCTTCCTTGGAAGAATATGAACTGGTGAAGGGTAAAGAAACTTTTCATAATAATGAACAGGATGTGGAAGCTTCCAGCCTCTTAAAGCATGAACCCCGAAACTGGCAAGCTTCACTTCCACGATACCTTCACTTTTGTTATCTCAACACTGTCACAAAACTCCAAGACAACTGTCAGGAGGCCTTAGGAGGCCAGTAGCAGCTTAAATATGACTCACTGACAATTATCACCAAGCAAACAAGTTATCACAGTAACATGTAGTGGGTACAAAGGGTAAGGTACCTATGTGCATAATTGTCAGAGAGAGAGGAAATCTTTAGAACACACGAATTGTTTTATTACTGGGGCTCTTGGATTATAAGTGTCACAGAAAATACCATGACATCACTGGCTTTTTTCTTCCATGCATGTGTATCAAAGAAACTGGACAAAGGCAACCTGAAGGGGCTGTTATTTTCAGACTTGGGCCTACCAGCTTGACACTGACATTGGGAGTAGAATGCTCGCCTCATTTAAAGAAATACAAGAACCAGCACTTTCATATCACTTTCCATATGACACAGATATATTCTTTGAAAGATATGGTAGAGAAAGTTTGAAGATTTGAATTGCCACATAGAGAAAAATGTTTCTAAAGAATTTTTGAAAGTCTGTGTGCTCGATAAAGTGCCACCTGATCAAATTAAGATTCTCCACAGAACAAATAAGCTTGAACATCAATTAGAAATACATACTGAAAGCTTTAGCAATGAAATGTATTGATGTCTGCAACTTATTATGAAATGTCTCCAAAAAAATGGATTGAGAAAATGCACAAATGGATAGATCTGTGATAAAGCTGTGATAAAGCAAATATAGAAAAATGTTAAGATTTATAGATTTGGGGTGACAGGTATGTGGTGGTTACTATACAGTTCTAACTTTTCTGCATGCTTGAAGACTTTCAGAATGACATGTTGTTGGGAAGTGCATTTATCAGTAGAAAAGGGGAACAATCATTTCTCTGATTGGGAAAGCAGTCAACCTACACACTTGAACACAGAATTTATAGGCAGACAGGCCACGATGAGACTCCTTATTCTTCCACATAGTGTCTATGTGACCCTGGCCAAGTTAATTTAATCACTAAGCTCTTATTTTATCGTCTATAAAAGGAGTGTAATAATACCTGCTGTATAGTGTAGATGTAAGAATTTAAAATATATGAAGTATCTGACATTGAGTAAACACTGAAAAAGTACAAGTTACTGTTTTTTCAAATTTTTACTACTCTTTATGTCTGCTAGTGACTGAATAGAATAAAATGATTGATACATCTTAATTTCCTTTAAAAATGTTTCTAAATTTAAAAGATTAATTTCACTACTGGAATTGTGACTTCAGTTGTTATGTCAAGAAATGTAAAGTTCTTGCTAGGGAAATAATATATTTCCTATAATATCCAAATTGAGCAATAATTCTGTAGCATTAAAGAAAAGTAATTGATGTAAATTCCAGTATTTGATGTATTTTAAGATTAGATTTACCAAATTTAAATTTAGCTGTAGTTTACTAACAAGAAAGAAAGAGATATCCAGTATAAAACTCTAGCCAACACATTGTTTTCAACAAAACAATTCATTCAACAAAAAATAGCCCAGTGTTAGATGCTAGAGGAGAGAAAATGGAGCCTAATGCAAGACCTTCACCCATAAAAGACTCTCAGTGTGGTTAGGAAGAAATATCCAGCCCTTGGGAAAAAAGAACAATGCCTGAATTAAAAATATAAGACAAGTAACAAAGAAGTATATGATTAAGAACCGAATGAATAATATAGATAATATGTGCTGAGAGTTCAGAAGAGGAAAAAAATCATTATGGCCTTGAAGTGAAAGGTTTGGGGCTTGCTTGCCTATGTAAGTCCTTTGAAATATGAAAGAATCTTATTGAGAACATGTGGTTTTGGAGGAACACAAAACACAATTGAATAAATAGTAATGTTCGGGGCAGGCCTTTCCTTGAGAATTATGAACAGGAGGGAAGAATGAGAACAGAATATGTAACAACAATCACAAGATTAGTAGCTGAATGTTATATACCCTTCCTTCATTTCAAGAGGTATTTATTTACTGTCTAGTTCATATAAAGAATTGGGATGGGTGCCGAGGGCTAACATGAATGATATTTGGCCCTAACTTCAAGGAGTTTATGAGTGACTTTAAGCAGCATTAGCTATTAAATGACAAGTATATGGCAGGCTAGTCGAAGTTTAGTCTATTAGAAGAGCTAAGAAAAACAAACTGTGGTACACAGAGTATAAAAGAGCAAATGCAGTAAAAAAGATCTGATAAAATGCTAGGTGAATTTAAAGAGGAAAGTTTTCTTACATTTGACATATAAGGGAGATATTCATGCAGGAGATAATACTGAGTTGGTCTTTGAAGAGGAATGAGTAGAATGTGGGCAGAGAGGCAGTGAGAGTAAGGTAATTGATAAGAATGAACCAAGGCATAGAAGTAAAGCCTATATATGAAATAAAGTACATGGTTCTTTCTGGAGACTGTAGGGAGAGAAGGGTGGTTGAAAGGGAGATTAAGCCAGACCACCAGGGCCTTGAATACCAAGCTAAGTGCTTTGAACTTTATTCTGTTGGCAGTAGGAAGCTATTAAAGGATTATGAGCTGAGCAATGAAATGTTCAGAACTTTTTTATTTGTTTTTAATCTGGCAGGTTGTGTAGGGTGAATTGGAAGAAGAAAAGTCTAGGTGCAAAATGACCATAAGACAATGAGAGCCTGAACCAGGGACACAGGAGGAGCTATTTCAGAGAAAAAGGACATAACCTAGTTCCACATCAAGGGCCGGGGGACAGCAGAATGTACCAAAGTAGAGTGTGGTGGGAGATTGACATTGTTTAGAATTGCCAATAAATGGCGATAATAAAAAGACAACCGGTTTTTAGCCACTTTTATTATTCTTTAATTCTCTACAGACAAAGCCCCCTTCATTGCTTGCACCCAGGGAAGATTGCTCCCACCACCTCCCACCTTTGTATGCCACTGCACGGGAGTGGAAGCGGTTAAAGAAGTCTCTCAGATTTAAGTTTAACACCTGGACGTTTGAGGGAGCTTTTAATAGAAAAATAAATTAGGAAGATAAAAGAGCAGATTTGAGAGTGCGTTCAATTTTGTACATGTTAAATATGAGTTACCACTAGAATAGCCAAGTGATAATATCCTACATTGGAAATATGGGAGTGGGTGTAGCTCAGCTGAGAAGTTAGAGCAGACATCTAGATTGGGGAGTCATCTGTTTAGAGGTGGGGAAGACTAAAGCAAGTGGAATGTGTCTAGCTTTGAGGGCTGTGATATTTATAATTGAGTATCTATAATATCACCCACTTATCTGGTCTCTAAAGCATATGGATCATAAGTCAAATAATACTCAGGATACGTACAGTCGGGGCCACTTGCCAGAAAAGCTCCATCTTGAATTGCCTTCCTTTCAGTTCCTGCCAGTACTACAGTTGAAATCATTGATACTTGAAAGCTAAGTATAAGAAGAATTTTAAGTAGATTCCTTTCATTTTTTTCTAAATTCTATCACTGCAACTTAGTTGATTGACTAATTATTTATACCTAAATAAATTTAGAAAATTATAGAATGGACTTGACGACACGGGCAGTGGGAAAGGGTAAGCTGGGACAAAGTGAGAGAATGGCATGGACATATATACAGTACCAAATGTAAAATAGCTAGTAGGAAGCAGCCACATAACACAGGGAGATCAGCTCGGTGCTTTGTGACCACCTAGAGGGGTGGGATAGGGAGGGTGGGAGGGAGGGAGACGCAAGAGGGAAGAGATATGGGGATGTATGTATATGTATCGCTGATTCACTTTATTATAAAGCAGAAACTAACACACACACACAAAAAGAAAATTATAGAATTTAGTATAGATTGACTACATTAGAACTTAACTGCCTAAAGAAATGCTTTCAATGATTTACAGTGTAATATTCTGCCTTGGCATTCCTCCAGGGTTGGTAAAAAAACATAAAATGTCAAAGTAGTCTGCGAAACTAGCATTAAAACATTGTCTGTAATACACACTAGACTTGTGCCTTTTATAATTTAGTTCCTGGCAAATGATTCTCTTTTCCCAATAATCGTTACGCTCCCTCTTGTCTGGCAGTGAAGATCCTTTTTGATCTTGACTGTTAGGAATTTTAGAACTATATTTAATGATCAAGTGCATTGACCATTTTATCTTAAACAGCTGGTAGAACAGTCTCCCTAGTTCATCTATATGGGTATGGACTTCTCTTTTAGGCTTTATTCTTAGTTGCCTTGGTATACATATGAGTTTTATTGTTAGCTATTCCAAATATTTTAGAGGATAAGTCAGGTTATAAATTATGCATAATAATAATAAATAGTTGAAAGAATGATACTAAACAATATTTTTTATTTATTTATTTTTAATCTTTTCTTGTGATGAGAACTTTTAAGATCTACCCTCTTAGCAACTTTCAAATATACAGTACAGTATTATTAACTGTAGTCACCATGCTATACATTGCAGCCCCATGACATTTATTTTGAAATAGCGATTTTCTTTCATTTTCACAAACATTTCTTTTCTTTCTTTTTTATCTTTTTAATAAATTTATTTATTTGTGGCTGCATTGGGTCTTCGTTGCTGTGTGTGGCCTTTCTCTAGTTGCAGTGAGTGGGGGCTACTCTTCATTGCGGTACGTGGGACTCCCATTGCAGTGGCCTCTCCCGTTGCACAGCACAGGCTCTATGCACGTGGGCTTCAGTAGTTGTGGCATGCAGGCTCAGTAGTTGTGGCTTGTGGGCTCTAGAGCGCAGGCTCAACAGTTGTGGTGCACGGACTTAGTTGCTCCATGGCATGTGGGATCTTCCCGGACCAGGGCTCAAACCCATGTCCCCTGCGTTGGTAGGCAGATTCTTAACCAGTGCGTCACCAGGGAAGTCCCTGAACAATATTTTTTAAAAGTTTGGTTGAGGAGGTAGCCAAAAAGGAAGAACCAGAAAGAATAACACAGTATATTGGGGAAAAAAGTACTATTTCTATAATTTAAATAACAACAACAGCTGCCATTTTTTATACATATATGGTGTTAGGTAGTTTACTAATTATATCTAGTAACCAGAATATCACCATATTATAGGGGAGAAAATTAAGGCTCAGAGAGCCAGTGACTTTTTCTAATGGTGAAGCTGGAAACTGAACAAAGATCTCACTAACTTCCACAGCATGTGTTTTACCCACTCATCAAGGCTCTATCCTTAGAATATATATCCAAAATATGTTTTTGTCATTTGCTAGCTGTTTTTTCTGGGTCTGTAAGGAACATTTTAAGCTTAATTTTCTATGATTTTAGAATGAAACTGAGATAGCAGACAACCATCACAATATAAAATTTAAAATTTTTACTGTTTAAAATAACATCAAAAGTGTTAAATACCTAGGAATAAATATAACACAAGAAATGTGTAAAGCCTCTACAATGAAAACTGAAAACATTATTGAAAACCAAAAATGTCATAGTAAATTGAGTGATATACCATGCTCAAGAATCAGAAGACTCAATATTATAATGATATCAGTTCTCCCCAAACTGAGAATAGACTCAGTGTTATCCCAATCAAAATCCTAGAGATATTTTTTTTGGAAATTGGAAAACTGATTCTATAATATTTGTGGAAATTGAATGGCAAAGAACATCCAAAGAAAAAAACTGTGTGCTACTAGATATCAAGACCTATTATAAAGCTTTATTAACTAAGACAATTTGGAGTTGGTGCAAGGATAGCCAGATAGACCAATGGGTAGTGTAGTATGAATATGACAGAGGTGACATTGCATTGTAGTAGAAAAAGAATCACCTTTTCAATAAATCATGATAGGTTAATTGAATATACATATAGGAAAAAATTATTGGGACTCCCATCTCACACCATACACAAAAATCAAATTCAAATGGATCACAGACCTAAAGTGTGAAAAATAGAGCAAAAAAGTTTTTAAAGGAAAGCAGAAGAACATCTTTATGACCTGGCAATATTTAATGATTTCTTAAACATGACAAAAAAGTGGTAGCCATAATGGAAAATGTGATGTATTAAACTATACTAAGGCCCTTTTTTTTAATCAAAAGATACCATTGGGCTTCCCTGGTGGCGCAGTGGTTGGGAGTCCGCCTGCCGATGCAGGGGACGCGGGTTCGTGCCCCGGTCCGGGAAGATCCCACATGCCGCGGAGCGGCTGGGCCTGTGAGCCATGGCTGCTGAGCCTGCGCGTCTGGAGCCTGTGCTCCACAATGGGAGAGGCCACAGCAGTGAGAGGCCCCCGTACCACAAAAAAAAAAAAAAAGATACCATTAAGAGAGTGAAAATGTAACCCATGGAATGGGACAAGTTATTTACTACATAAATATCTAACAAAGGACTCATGCCTCATTATATATAAAGAACTGCTTCAAATTAATAAGAAACGATGCAGTCAAACAATAGAGAAAAAGAACAAAGCACTTGAGCAAGTACTATTCATGATAGTGATATGTCAATCAAGATTAGAATGATAAGACTCCTTTGTTGTAAATTAATTGACCATATATGCATGGGTTTATTTCTGGGCTCACTATTCTGTTCCACTGATCTATGTGTCAGGTTTTATGCCAATACCATACTATTTTGATTAATATAGCCTTGTAATATAGTTTGAAACCAGGAAATGTGATGCCTCAAGCTTTGTTCTTTCTCAAGATTGCTTTGGCTATTCAAGGTCTTTTGTAGTTCCATACAAATTTTAGTATTGTTTTTTCGATTTCTCTTCAAAATAATATTGGAATTCCGATAAGGATTGCATTGCATCCACAGATTGCTTTGGGTAATATGGACACTGTAACAATAGTAATTCTTCCAATCCATGAGCACAGAATATTTTCCCATTTATTTGTGTCTTCTTCAGTTTCTTTCATCAGTGTCTTGGTTTTCAGTGTACATTTCCCCCCCTTGGTTAAATTTATTCCTAGATATTTTATTCTTTTTTTATGTAATTGTAAATAGGTTGTTAAACGGTAGTCTCTTCAATACATGATATTGGGAAAACTGGACAGCCACATGAAAATGAATGAAATTGGATCCCTAGCTTATACCATACACAAAAATCGACTAAAAATGGATTAAAGACTTAAATGTAAGACCTGAAATCATAAAACTAGAAGAAAACATACAGGGTAAGGTCCTTGACATCAGTTTCGAGAATGATTTTTTGGATTTGACACCAAAACCAAAGGCAACAAAAGTAGAAATAAACAAGTGGGACTACTTCAAACCAAAATGCTCTGAACAGCAAAGGAAACCATCAACAGAATGAAAAGGCAGCCTACCAAATGGGAGAAAATATTTGCAAGTCATATATCTAATAAGAGGTTAATATCCAAATTATATGAAGAACTCACACAGCAAAATAACCCTCCCCCCACCAAGAAAAAACAATCTGATTAAAAATAGCCAACAGGTACTCAACATCACTAATCATCAGGGAAATGCAAATCAAAACCGCAATGAGCTATCAGCTCACACCTGTTGGAATGGCCGTCCTCAAAAAGACAAGAAGTAACTAGTGTTGATGGGGATGTGGAGAAGAGGGAAGGAATTCTTGTGCACTGTTGGTGGGGATGTGTTTGGTGAGGCCACTTTCATAAACAGTATGGCGGTTCCTCACAAAATGAAAAATAGAGCTAACATAAGACCCAGTAATTTCACTTCTGGATATTTATCCAAAGGAAATGAAACACCAAGTCAAAAAGACATGGACACACGCATGTTCATTGAAGCATTATTCACAATAGCCAAGAAACAACCTAAGTGTACTTCAGTGGATGAATGTATAAAGAGAATATGTGACTGGGCGGGTGGTGAGGAAAATAGAGAGAGGTTGGTTAAAGGGTACTAAATTTCAGCTATAAGATGAGTAAGTTCTGAGAATCTAATGTAAAACATGGTGATTATACTTGATAACACTGCACTGTATAATTGAAATTTGCTAAGAGAGTAGAACTTAAATGTTCTCACCCAAAAAAGAGATAAAAATAAATTGTAGTATATACAGTTCACCTCAGCAGACTCATTTTGGAAGAGGCCAGTAATTCCTAAGTTTGTTCTGACTATTAGATATGATAATAAATGTTAAAATATGTATAAATTGTAAAGTACCTGCAAATACAGATATTATTAAAATATTAATATTTTTATTCATAGTTAATTACTTGCTCAAGTTGAAAATACCAGGCGTTCTTTAAATGATTCCATGAATTGATATTTAGTACATGGTCTGCCATGGTTACCCAGCTTGGGATTTGTTACTTTAACATGTCAATAGCAAAGTCAATGTGTAAGTTGCTAGTGATTTTGAAAGTGTCTTTGTATTCAGTAGTCTTTTACTTTGTTTGTAATTGAAGGTCATTCTTTAATTAAAGAATGATATCCAAGACCGTAAATTCATTGTACTTTCTAAGCTCTTGAGAGTAGAGATTTGCAACATCAATGTGTGGTTGAGCTTTTCCTATTCAGGTTACTCAGGCTGATGCTCACAGCTTTATTCTTTTCATATGATGCATATAATTCCAAGAATATTATTCTTTACTTGATTGATTCTTAGAAAATGTATATATATGTTATCATTTGAAACCTATGAAACAATATCCTTTTTTGCTTTAGGGAAGCCCCTTCTCTCACCAATACACTTACTAGATTTTACTTGTCTTATCTTCATAGCAATCCACGTACTAGGGATATTATATTTAGAAATTGTACCTCACACTAGCTATAGGCTGGGATGTTGTCTCTTGATGTTCTTGATGAAAACATGCTCCAAGCACCTACTTCATTTAGGTATTTTTGTAGGCTAAAACTCTCCCAGCTCCAAAAAAATCCCAGCTTTCCCCTGAAACCTGTGAATGATACCTTATTTGGGAAAAGGGACTTTCCGTGATTAGGTTAAGGATCTAGAGATGAGAGATTATCCTGAGTCATCCAGGTGGGCCCTAAATGCAATCTCTAGTGTTTTCAAAAAAAAAAAAATTTTTTTTTTTGGCTGCATTGGATCTTTGTTGCTGTGCACGGGCTTTCTCCAGCTGCGGCGAGTGGGGGCTACTCTTCATTGCGATACGCGGGCTTCGCATTGAGGTGGCTTCTCCTGTTGCAGACCATGGGCTTTAGGCGCGCGGGCTCAGTAGTTGTGGCGCAGGAGCTTAGTTGCTCCGCGACATGTGGGATATTCCCGGACGAGGGCTCGAACCCGTGTCCCCTGCATTGGCAGGTGGATCCTTAACCACAGTGCCACCAGGGAAGCCCCAGTGTTATAAGACAGAGGAAGAGGGAGATTTGACAACAGAAGAGAAAAGGCAACGTGACCACAGAGGCAGAGATTGGGGTAACGCAGACGCAAACCAAGGAAGGCCAGAAGCAGGAAGAGGCAAGGAGCAAATTCCCGCCTAAAGTCTCTAGAAAGAATGTAACCCTTCCAACACCTTGATTTTGGTCCAGTGAAGCTGATTTCGAAATTCTGGCCTCCAGACCTGTGAGAGAATAAATTCTGTTGCTTTAAGCCATCAAATTTGGGTTATTTGTTACAACAGCTTTAGGAAACTAATATAGGTGTATAACATTTTCTGTTAGAAGATGTGAGATACACCATACCCTACCAAAAACATACTGGATTTATATATAATAATTATGTTTCTTAGCAGTTCTATGGAGTAAGCACCTCCTATGAGTTTTGAGTAACATCTCTCCCCTTTGACCTTGGGAGTAATACCTAACCTGGCTATCAGAATTAACTCTGAGGGCTTCCCTGGTGGCGCAGTGGTTGAGAGTCCGCCTGCCGATGTAGGGGACACGGGTTCGTGCCCCGGTCCAGGAAGATCCCACATGCCGTGGAGTGGCTGGGCCCATGGGCCATGGCCGCTGAGCCTGTGCATCCGGAGCCTGTGCTCCGCAACCGGAGAGGCCACAACAGTGAGAGGCCCGCATACCACACACACAAAAAATTAACTCTGAAATTTCCTACAGAATTGGGAGACTATTTCAGGAATGTCTTTTCAAAAGAGGCGCATCTTTCTCCACCTGAATAGTATATTTCAGATTTCCTCCTGCTGTAAACGTTCATATTCCTTTATAAAGGCTCAAGTTCTGTTCAGTTTTCATTCCACCAGTGTAATTACAAATTAAACCAAGCTTCCTTCCTTTATGGGTGCCAAATTGATGGTACAACTAATTGTTCTCTCCAATGGCTAATTATATTTCTAGTTGCCTACTTGAAGGGTCTGATTAGCCAATTGCATATGCTTATGTTGGGGCAAGGAGATAATTGGCATTCTCAAGCAGGTAAATAGAAAAGCAATTAGTAGTGCCCATACCTAATTACAAGAATGAAAACTGTACCCACCAAAATGATACCAATGTCTACTGAGCAGAAAAACCAGTCTCTGGAAAGTGATAGGAGACTTAGTGCATCTGGCAATATCATAATGAGAAACTGTAAAACAAACTACAAACTAGACCTACCTGGATCTATATGCAACCTTCTCTGAAGGGGCTGTCACAGCCTTTCTACCTCTGGCAAAGGACTGCAGTTGGGACAGTTTCTCTATTGATGATAATAACCTGCCAAAAACTTTGCACCTAAACTTAGATCCATGTCAGGAGCATTACGATCTTCAAAATTCTTTCATTTCTGGGACTAACATATTGTGAAATCCATTCTGGAGTAGCGATTTTTGGTGGTGGTGTGTTATCAGCATCCATTTTTCACATGTTGTAAAATAAAGGGTCCTGTGAAGAACATCATTTTGGTTTTGGTTGCTTTTCCACTGTACCCGACCAGCTCTTCAAGTTCACAGAATTTCAGTCAAATGTTTCAGCAAATTCACCTTTAGCAGAAAGCTTCCTGTGGTTAGCAGGTTTTGTTGTTGAAATTCCCGCAGGTTTTATGCCCGATTAAGCTTCTGATTGTGCTGTTTGTTCTTTGTTACCCAATCATAAACCAGTGACTCCATGTAAATGAGAAAGGGTAGAAATAGGGAAGTTTGTTTTTATCTGACAGCAAGTCAAACAGTTTCTCTCTCAAGTAACAAGAAAATAAAACTCGATGAGAAAGTTGGTGCTCTAAATACCTGAAAATACTAAATCAACTGTCAAGAAAACTGCAAAAGCCTGAATCACCACCTCTCCTGACACATTTCAGAATGCGTGCACACAGCACAAATTATAGTGTGCTCAACGGTAATGGCACTGGTGGTAATGCTGGTGGTAATGGCACTGCAGAGCTCCGCCCACAGCACCGTCTTACTGCTAAAAGGGTTCAACTGTGTGGGTTGGGCACAGATAGTTGCCTGGAAGAGCTAAGGAGGGGTAAGGTCAGAGTTTGCAAAACTAGAACAAATATGCCAGATGAATTAATGATTAGACTGGGAAAAATGCTTTTTTTTCCCTATTTTGAAATTTCTTTGCTCTGTATTCTATTTTCCTATCATGCCTCTTGCCCCGTCTTAGTCATTTACCTCAGTCAGGACCTCCTGCCTAGCAAACCAGGGCATAATGTCTAGGACTATGGAAAAAATTTACCTTGAAGTAAAAGTCAAAACAAGTGCAAATCTGCTATTATGGTTGAGCAGCTTAATGTTGCAGGACAATTCAGGATTAAAATCTGGAAAACGTATTTAAAATAAATACACCATCAAGCGGATATCTTTTAAATTAGCAATGATTGAAGGATATACCACAGAGGAAGGATTAAAAACAGAACAAATAAAGAATAAGCAGACTTTGCTTCAAATGTAGATTAAAACAATATTACTGACCAGAGAATAAAGATATTTTCATGCCACTAAACATTTTTTTTGCTTTCATTTTCTAAAAACACATTTTATTTGTGTGTTTGCATGTATTTGTATATTTTCCAAATCAGTTTTGGAGCCATAGAATATGTGGTCTGAGATACCATCTACTGAGAGAAGGGCATTCTGATAAGTAGTCATCCAGCCTCTTCCTAATGGTGAACCCAGTGACTCCCAAAGCAGCCTTATTAGTTTCAAAAAAAAATTCTCATTGTTTGAAGGAGCTTCCTTATTTGAATTGACACCCTCATTGTAACTTCCGCCCACTGGTCCTGTCCTATATCTGTACCCCAAAGCTGCCACAGAAAGTATCTGACCCTAATACAATGACAACCTTTCAGACATCAAAAGGCCCACGTGCTAAATTTTTCTTCCTGATCCCCTGGTCCCTCTGCAGGCCTGCCTTTTCCTATTGTATTTTTAGCTGTCCTTTTCTCTTCCCTTTTTTTTTTTAACATCTTTATTGGAGTATAATTGCTTTACAATGTTGTGTTAGTTTCTGCTGTATAACAAAGTGAATCAGCTATACATATACATATATCCCCATATCCCCTCCCTCTTACATCTCCCTCCCACCCTCCCTATCCCACCCCTCTAGGTGGTCACAAAGCACCGAGCTGATCTGCCTGTGCTATGCGGCTGCTTCCCAACAGCTATCTGTTTTACATACGGTACTGTATATATGTCAATACTACTCTTTCACTTCGTCCCAGCTTACCCTTCTCCCTCCTTGTGTCCTCAAGTCCATTCTCTACGTCTCTGTCTTTATTCCTGTCCTGCCCCATGCTGTTAAGAAATATATATATTTTTTAGATTCCATATAAATGTGTTAGCATATGATATTTGTCTTTCTCTTTCTGATTTACTTCACTCTGTATGACAGACTCTACGTCTACCCACCTCACTACAAATAACTCAATTTTGTTTCTTTTTATGGCTGAGTAATATTCCATTGTGTATACGTGCCATATCTTCTTTATCCGTTCATCTGTCGATAGACACTTAGGCTGCTTCCATGTCCCAGCTATTGTAAATACTGCTGCAATGAACACTGTGGCACATGTCTCTTTTTGAATTATGGTTTTCTCAGGGTATATACCCAGTAGTGGGATTGCTGGATGGTATGGCAGTTCTATTTTCAGTTTTCTAAGGAACCTCCATACTGTTCTCCATAGTGGCTGTATCAATTTACATTCCCACCAACAGTGCAAGAGGGCTCCCTTTTCTCCACACCCTTGCCAGCATTTATTGTTTGTAGATTTTTTTGACAATGGCCATTCTCACTGGTGTGAGGTTCCTTACAATACCTCATTGTGGTTTTGATTTGCATTTCTCTAATGATTCGTGATGAGCATCCTTCCGTGTGTTTGTTGGCAATCTGTATATCTTCTTTGGAGAAATGTCTGTTTAGGTCTTCTGCCCATTTTTGGATTGGGTTGTTTGTCTTTCTGCTGTTGAGCTGCATGAACTGCTTGTATATTTTGGAGATTAATCCTTTGTCAGTTGCTTCGTTTGCAACTATTTTCTCCCATTCTGAGGGTTGTGTTTTGGTCTTATTTATGGTTTCCTTTGCTGTGCAAAAGCTTTTAAGTTTCATTAGGTCCCATTTGTTTATTTTTGTTTTTATTTCCATTTCTCTAGGAGGTGGGTCAAAAAGGATCTTGCTATGATTTATGTCATAGAGTGTTCTGCCTATGTTTTTCTCTAAGAGTTTTATAGTGTCTGGCCTTATGTTTAGGTCTTTAATCCATTTTGAGTTTACTTTTGTGTATGGTGTTAAGGAGTGTTCTAATTTCATTCTTTTACATGTCGCTGTCCAGTTTTCCCAGCACCACTTATTGAAGAGACTCTCTTTTCTTCATATATATTCTTGCCTCCTTTGTCAAAGATAAGGTGACCATATGTGTATGGGTTTATCTCTGGGCTTTCTAAACTATTCCATTGATCTATATTTCTGTTTTTGTGCCCGTACCATACTGTCTTGATTACTGTAACTCTGTAGTATAGTCTGAAGTCCGGGAGCCTGGTTCCTCCAGCTTCATTTTTCTTTCTCACAATTACTTGGGCTATTTGGGGCCTTTTGTGTTTCCATACAAACTGTAAAATTTTTGATTCTAGTTCTGTGAAAAATGCCATTGGTAGTTTGATAGGGATTACATTGAATCTGTAAATTGCTTTGGGTATTATAGTCATTTTCACAGTGTTAATTCTTCCCATCCAAGCACATGGTATATCTCTCCATCTGTTTGTATCGTCTTTAATTTCTTTCATCACTGTCTTACAGTTTTCTGCATACAGATCTTTTGTCTCTTTAAGAAGGTTTATTCCTAGGTATTTTATTCTTTTTGTTGCGGTGGTAAATGGAAGTGTTTCCTTAATTTCTTTTTCGGATTTTTCATTGTTATGTATAGGAATGCAAGAGATTTCTGTGCATTAATTTTGTATCCTGCTACTTTACCAAATTCCTCTAGTAGTTTTCTGGTAGCATCTTCAGGATTCTCTATGTATAGTATCATGTCATCTGCAAACAGTGACAGTTTTACTTCTTCTTTCTGATTTGGATTCCTTTTATTTCTTTTTTCTCTCGGATTGCTGTGGCTAAAACTTCCAAAACTATGTTGAATAATAGTGGTGAGAGAGGGAAACTTTGTTTTGTTCCTGATCTTAGAGGAAATGCTTTCAGTTTTTCACCATTGAGAACTACGTTGGCTGTGGGTTTGTCGTATATGACCTTTATTATGTTGAGGTAGGTTCCCTTTATGCCCACTTTCTGGACAGTTTTTATCATAAATGGGTGGTGAATTTTGTCGAAAGCTTTTTCTGCATATATTGAGATTATCATATGGTTTTTATCCTTCAATTTGTTAATATGGTGTATCACATCGATTGATTTGTGTGTATTGAAGAATCCTTGCATTCCTGGGATAAACCCCACTTGATTATGGTGTATGATCCTTTTAACATCTGTTGAATTCTGTTTGCTAGTATTTGCTAGACAAACCATCTTTGTCTGGTTTTGGTATCAGGGTGACGGTGGCCTCCTGAAATGATTTTGGGAGTGTTCCTCCCTCTGCTATATTTTGGAAGAGTTTCAGAAGGATGGGTGTTAGCTGTTCTCTAAATGTTTGCTAGAATTCGCCTGTGAAGCCATCTGGTCCTGAGTTTTGTTCGTTGGAAGATTTTTAACCACAGTTTCAATTTCTGTGCTTGTGATTGGTCTGTTTATATTTTCTATTTCTTCCTGGTTTGGTCTTAGAAGGTTGTACTTTTCTAAGAATTTTTCCTTTTCTTCCAGGTTGTCCATTTTATTGGCATATAGTTGTTTGTAGTAATCCCTCATGATCCTTTGTATTTCTGCAGTGTCAGTTGTTATTTCTCCTTTTTCATTTCTAATTCTGTTGATTTGAGTCTTCTCCCTTTTTTTCTTGATGAGTCTGGCTAATGGTTTATCAATTTTGTTTATCTTCTCAAAGAACCAGCTTTTAGTTTTATTGATCTTTGCTATCGTTTACTTCATTTCTTTTTCATTTATTTCTGATCTGATCTTTTTTATTTCTTTCCTTCTGCTAACTTTGGGGGTTTTTTTGTTCTCTTTTCTCTAAATGCTTTAGGTGTAAGTTTAGGTTGTCTATTTGAGATGTTTCTTGTTTCTTTAGGTAGGATTGTATTGCTGTAAACTTCCCTCTTAGAACTGCTTTTGCTGCATCCCATGGATTTTGCATCGTCGTATTTTCATTGTCATTTGTTTCTAGGTATTTTTTGATTTCCTCTTTGGTTTCTTCAGTGATCTCTTGGTTATTTAGTAGTGTATTGTTTAGCCTCCATGTGCTTGTATTTTTTACAGTTTGTTTTCTGTAATTGATATCTAGTCTCAGAGCCTTGTGGTTGGTAAAGATACTTGATATGATTTCAGTTTTCTTAAATTTACCAAGGCTTGATTTGTGACCCAAGATATGATCTATTCTAGAGAATGTTCCATGAGCACTTGAGAAGAAAGTGTATTCTGTTGTTTTGGGATGGAATGTCCTGTAAATATCAATTAAGTCTATCTGGTCTGATGTGTCTTTTAAAGCTTGTGTTTCCTTATTTATTTTCATTTTGGATGATCTCTCCATTGGTGAAAGTGGGGTGTTAAAGTCCCCTACTATGAATGTGTTACTGTTGATTTCCCCTCTTATGTCTGTTAGCATCTGCTGTAGGTATAGAGGTGCTCCTATGTTGGGTGCATAAATATTTACAATCATTATATCTTCATCTTGGATTAATCCCTTGATCATTATGTAGTGTCCTTATTTGTCTCTTGTATCAGCCTTTATTTTAAAGTCGACTTTGTCTGATATCAGAATTGCTACTCCAGCTTTCTTTTGATTTCCATTTTCATGGAATATCTTTTTCCATCCCCTCACTTTCAGTCTGTATGTGTCCCTAGGTCTGACGTGGGTCTCTTGTAGACAGCATATATACGTGTCTTGTTTTTGTATGCATTCAGCCAGTCTGTGTCTGTTGGTTGGAGCATTTAATCCATTTACGTTTAAGGTAGTTATTGATATGTATGTTCCTGTTACCATTTTCTTAATTGTTTGGGGTTTGTTTGTGAAGGTCTTTTCCTTCTCTTGTGTCTTCTGTCTAGAGAAGTTCCTTTAGCGTTTGTTGTAGAGCTGGTTTGGTGGTGCTGAATTCTTTTAGCTTTGCTTGTCTGATATGGTTTTAATTTCTCTGTTGAATCTGAATGAGATCCTTGCTGGGTAGAGTAATCTTGATTGTAGGTTTTTCCCTTTCATAACTTTAAATATGTCCTGCCACTCCCTTCCAGCTTTCAGAGTTTCTTCTAAAAGATCAGCTGTTAACCTTACAGGGATTCCCTTGTATGTTATTTGTTGCTTTTCCCTTAATGCTTTTAATATTTATTCTTTGTATTTAATTTTTGATAGTTTGATTAATATGTGCCTTGGCGTGTTTCTCCTTGGATTTATTCTGTATGGGACTCTCTGTGCTTCCTGGACTTGATTGACTACTTCCTTTTCCATGTTAAGGAAGTTTGCAACTATAATCTCTTCAAATATTTTCTCAGACCCTTTCTTTTCCTCTTCTTCTGAGACCCCTAGAATTCGAATGTTCGTGTTCTTAATGTTGTCTTAGAGGTCTCTGAGACTGTCCTCAATTCTTTTCATTCCTTTTTCTTTATTCTGCTCTGGGGCAGTTATTTCCACTGTTTTATCTTCCTGGTCACTTCTCCGTTCTTCTGCCTCAGTTATTCTGTTATTGATTCCTTCTAGAGAATTTTTAATTTCATTTATTATGTTGTTCATCATTGTTTGCTCTTTAGTTCTTCTAGGTCTTTGTTAAATGTTTCTTGTATTTTCTCCATTCTGTTTACAAGATGTTGGATCATCTTTACTATCGTTACTCCGAATTCTTTTTCTGGTATGCTGCCTATTTCCTCTTCATTTGTTTGGTCTGGTGGGTTTTTACCTTGCTTCTTCATCTGCTGCATATTCTCTGTCTTCTCATTTTTTTTAACTTACTGTGTTTGGGGTCTCCCTTTCGCAGGCTGCAGGTTCGTAGTTCCTGTTATTTTTGGTGTCTGCCCCCAGTGGGTGAGGTGGGTGAGGTGGCTTGTATAGACTTCCTTGTGGAGGGGACTCGTGCCTGTGTTCTGGTGGGTGAAGCTGTTTCTTGTCCTTCTGGTAGGCAGGGCTGCATCCAGTGGTGTGTTTTGGAGTGTCTGTGAACTTAGCATGACTTTAGGCAGCCTCTCTGCTGGTGGGTGGGGTTGTGTTCCTGTCTTGCTAGTTGTTTGGCATGGGGTGCCCAGCACTGGAGCTTGCTGGCCTTTGGGTGGAGCTGGGTCTTAGCATTGAGACTTAGATCTCTGGGGGAGCTCCCGCCGATTGATATTACATGGGGCTGGGAGGTTTCTGGTGTCCAAGGTTCTGGACTCAGCCTTCCCACCTCAGAGGCTCAGGCCCAACACCCGGCCAGAGCACCAAGACCCTGCTAGCCACACGGCTCAGAAGAAAAGGAAGGAAAGAAGAAAGAAAAAGAAAACAAACAAAAAAACGAACAGACAGAACCCTAGGACTAATGGTAAAAGCAAACCTAAACAGACAAAATCACACAGAGAAGCATACACATACACACTCACAAAAAGAGAAAAAGGAAAAAAACATTAAAAAAAAATAAAAATAAGAAAAAATTAAAAAAATAAAAATAAGAAAAGTTTAAAAATTTTTTAAAAGGCAGAGAGTAACCAAACCAATAAACCAATCTACCAATGACAATAAGCACTAAAATCTAAACCAAGATAAACATAAAACCAGAAACAAATTAGACACAGAAAGCAAACCCCAAGTCTACAGTTGCTCCCAAAGTCACTGCCTCAATTTTGGGAACATTAGTTGTCTATTCAGGTTTTCTTCAGATGCAGGTTTTATCAAGTTGATTGTGGGGATTTAATCTGCCGCTCCTGAGCTGCACGAAGAAATTTCCCTTTCTCTTCTTTGTTCTTACAGCTCCTGGGGTTCAGCTTTGGTTTTGGCTTGTAGGCCACCCTCAGGAGTCTGTTCCCTGCCTAGACAGGAGGGGGTTAAAGCAGCAGCTGATTAGGGCTTTCTCACTCACTCAGTCCTGTGAGAGGGAGTAGTATGGTAGTCATAATTGGAATGCAGGGTGAGCCTGTGGTGGCAGAGGCCGGCATGACATTGCAACAGCCTGAGGTGCACCATGTGTTCTCCTGGGGACGTTGTCGCTGGATCTCGGGTCCCTGGCAGTGGCGTGCTGCACAGGCTCCTGGAGGGTATGGGTAGTGACCTGTGTTTGCACACAGGATTCGTGGTGGCAGCGGCAGCAGCATTAGCGGTTCATGCCCGTCTCTGGGGTCCAAGCTGATAGACACAGCTCGTGCCCGTCTCTGGAGCTTGCTTTGGTGGTGCTCTGCCTTCTGGGGGTACATGGGGAAGGAATCCCCTCTCCGCGCGCACCCTGAAACAATGGCCTCTTGCCTGTTTGGCAGGTCCAGACCTTTTCCCTGACCCCCTCCCAGCTAGCTGTGACACACTAGCCCCTTTCAGGCTGTCTTCACACAGCCAACCCCAGTCCTCTCCCTGGGGTCTGACCTCTGAAGCCCAAGCCTCAGCTCCCAGCCCCCACCCATGAGCAGACGAATGTCTCAAGCTGGTGAGTGCTTGTCATCACCGATCCTTTGTGTGGGAATCTCTCTGCTTTGCCCTCTACACCCCTGTAGCTGTGCTGTCCTCCGTGGCTCCAAAACCCCTCCCCCCCTTCCACTCCCCATCTTCGCCAGTGAAGGGGCTTCCTAGTGTGTGGAAACTTTTCCTCCTTCCCAGTTCCCTCCCAGAGGTGCAGGTCCCGTCCCTATTCTTTTGTCTCTATTTTTTCTTTTTTCTTTTGCCCTGCCCACATACATGGGGATTTTCTTGCCTTTTGGAAAGTCTGAGGTCTTCTGCCAGTGTTTAGTAGGTGTTCTGTAGGAGTTGTTCCACATGTAGATGTATTTCCTGATGTATTTGTGGGGTGGAAGGTGATCTCCACGTCTTACTCCTCCGCCATCTTGAAGGTCTCCCTCCTAGCTGTCTGTTCTTAAACAATGGCAAAACAATAGCTTAATTAAACTTACATTCAACCAGAGGTACACTATTCCAATTGGGGTGAGGCTAGAAAGAGGGAGGGAAAATGAAATACTCTGCCTCAGTTAGCTATAAAAACTTGTAGCTTGACTTTTTAAAAAAATTTTTAACTGAGTATGTTGGTTTCGGAGAGACCTAGCCTGGATATGTTTTTAGAATGTCCATATGCTTAAGGTAATATTTCATTTACTTTTCTAGCTATATTCTCTATCTTCTACTACTTTATTTTAACAAACTTAAAGTAGAAGAAAATTTAAAGACATCGAGTTTCTTTACTCTCAGTTTCTTCACATATATTTCATGCTTCATGTAGAAATGTCATTAGTATTAAAGAAAGGAATGTTAGGGAGTTTTGAACAAACACATTTTCTCTTATTCTGCCATCTCCCAACCGAATGCAGTTTCTATGTGGTTCACACAAAGCAACCCAAAGGAGTTAGAGACATGAGTGAAGCTAAGAATCTGTCAGGCAACTACTAGTAACCATGGTAATTTTAAGAAAAATATATTATGACATGTTCCTGTCTCAGGGCCTTCACTTCCTGTTCCTTCTTCGTGGGAGTCTTTTCCCCCCAGAGATTGATCCACATAGCTTAATCCCTCACCTGCTTCCAGTCTTTGCTCAGATGTCACCATTTCAGCGAGGGCTTGCCAAGTCTGCCTATTTAAAATTGTATTTCCCCTTTCCCCATGTCCACAAACTCTAAGTCACCTCCCCTCTCTGCCTTACTTTTCTCCATAACACCCATCAGCATCTTACATATGCTTTTTCTCATTTTATTTGTGAAAGATATCATTCATACAGGAGAGTGTATAAAACATGTATGTATAATTTAGAGCAAACACCTGGGTATACAAATACCTGTGTCATCACCATCCAGGATAAGAAATACGAATCTTCCCATGTTTTTCCCAGAGGTAACCACTATCTCAACTTTTCTGATAATCATTCCCTTACATTTCTTTATTGTTTTATCATCTGCGTAGGTATACATTAATAATAATACATAATTTACTTATTTATTATAGTTAAAACAGTAGACAGAAATATCTGGCATTCATTGTACAAATGAAGTTCTAGACCTATTCTAGAGCACCCCAAAACCCATTCTTAGTCCAACTAACTTGCCTCTTCCTTCACCAGCTATCTCAGCTATATCTATTCCACCTCCAATCTCCCACTTCCTCCCAAGTTTTATTCCTTAGCTTGGCATTTATTCAGTCTCTGATATTTACTCTTGTTGGATTTTCAGATTCTTTCCCAGTTCTCTTAACAGGACAATCTTCACTGTTGACTTAGGTCAGAATCAACTGACCAAGGTAATCTAATTTTACTGAAAATTATTCACCCCTCAGAATCCAAAGTACCTATTGGGCAAATGGCAGGTATTTCTTTTATTTCTTTAATTCCTGAAACAAACTTCAGGAGTTTATAGAGTTTCTGATATTTGCTACCCATTCTCTTAGCAGGGAAGCTCAGGCTTGTGTTGACAGCCAAACTATCTGTTCTCTGGTCCAGTCCTCAGAGTGACTTTGCTTTGCTGAGGATTATCGCATGAACAAGGCACCATTTCCATTTCCATTTATTCCAAAGATTCTAGGAAGCATACTGCCTCACAGGTGATCTCATTTTGTTTTGATAGTGTGCTCAGTCATTTCATATACAATCAAAATGTGTAATCAGAGGTTATGCAATTGAAACTGTTTCATCATTGGGACCTTTGCCTATTTGCAAGTGTCCTTCATCCTTATCTAGTTGAAGTTAGCTATTATTCTCTTCTACAGAGTTGCAGTTGAACAATGTCCACTTTTCTTTTGTACACTATGGAGTCCAGAGAACTGTGCTCATTTTCTTTTTATGTTGTTAGAATTAGATGTATCGTTCATCCATAATCTGAGTTCTACAATAGCTGCAATCACTGTGTCACTGGCCCCTGAAATGAATTTTTAGATTCAGCAATCACTACACTATCAACATATGTTAGGTGTAGCATTTAAATCTTCTATTTAGAATATTGCCATTTTACCTATCCAAAGCAGTATGCAGTAAGGGTAACAGTATGTCTCTAAGTTAACCTCCCTTGTAGCATTTGTCATTATTTTACCTTTTCTCTACATTGATTGCATTTTACTAGAAACAAAAGTCATGGAGCAATAGAGTATCTAGACATAGTCTAGGAATTACTTTGGTAAAGGAGAAATACTGAACGTTCTGTAAAAATGTAATTTTTTGGCTTAGTTCTCTTCTTCAATAATGTTAGTATTTTTGCATTCCTGTCTTCATTCAAAGAACAGATTTTCAAGTAATGGTTGAGATTATTATATCCTCTGCTTAATAAATTGAAGTTTAAATAGAGGCTAAAGCACACAAACGACTTCAAAACATAATTGAAGAGTATCTATTTTCAGTTTGAGAAATTTATAACAATTTATAGTTATAAATTGATAGTTTAAATTGATAGTTATTTATAACTATCATAGTTATAGAAATTTGCCATAGAAAATAGGTATTTTCTATGGCAAATTAAACCAGTTCTTTGAGAGATTTATTATTGCTCAACATTTAAAAATAACTCGTATTTGGAAGAATACAATTATATAAGTGATTGTATCCATGTAAGTACTAAACTTTTAAGGAGATACTTTAAAGCGGAGGCTTAAACATTTTTTCACCATTTTACCACAAAATAATAATTTGATCATTTTTGAGGTTGTTCATTGAACTGCTCTTGAAAAGAAGGTCTCGGTGACAGTCTTAAATAAGAAGAAAATGTGGTTTATAAAAAAAGGTAATTTATGGTTATGCATAATCTGTGCTCACTCTACTTTTTTATCATAAGGTTATGTCAGAAGAAATATCTTCTTTTACGTGTTTGTCTCCAGCTCAATCATATAATAAAGTTATCCTGCATTTGAAGAATTTTGTTTAGCCTGTCATCATAGAAATTGATGGTAGGTTGCCAGTATGGCAAACATTGCAAGTTCAAATATGCTGATTATTATCATCTATGTTAAAGTGACCTCAGCACTTTCCAAGACGTATTGATGGAACAGTAGCTCATCATCCATATTTTATTAGACCATAATAAAGATAATACTACTACCATGGCTTTATAAAATAACTTTCAAGAAACTTAAAGCTTCATTTATTTTCATACAAGATGCTTGAGAACCCCTTTTTTAAAAAATGAAAATACAGAAAGTAGAAGATGGGAAACAAAGATGCCAGTCATAAATAGCTGTAATATCAATCAGTTGGCAGTGCATTCATTCATCAAATATTTATTGACCACCTCCTATGTGCCACCACATCCTGAACCAGTAGAAAATTAAATAAGTTTTAAAAATAAAATTAATAAGGATGGAAATGAGGACTGACTGCTAGTGGGTGTGGGATTTTGGGGGTGAGGTGATAAAAATGTTCTAAAATTAGATTGCAACGATGGTTGCACACTTTTGAATATAATAAAAACTGAACTACGTACGTGCACTTTAAATGGGTGGATGTGGGCTTCCCTGGTGGCGCAGTGGTTGAGAGTCCGCCTGCCGATGCAGGGGACACGGGTTCGTGCCCCGATCCCGGAAGATCCCACATGCTGCGGAGCGGCTGGGCCCGTGAGCCATGGCCGCTGAGCCTGCGCGTCCAGAGCCTGTGCTCCACAACGGGAGAGGCCACAACAGTGAGAGGCCCACATACCGCAAAAATAAATAAATAAATAAATAAATAAATAAATAAAATAAATGGGTGGATATTATGGTATGTGAATTATATTTCAATAAAGCTATTTAGAAACAAAGCTTTATTGATGGAAGACAAAAACATCATAATGAGAGTATAATATTGCTTCAAGCCAGCGTTGACCAACGAGGCAAGTGTGCATCAAATAGTTTAGAAGGCAGTCCTGAAGAAGGTAGACCACTTGGGTTTGGGATTAGTGGTCGCTCTACTCTGGATGTGCAAGGAAGCTCAGGCCTAGCAACACATTACCCTTTTTCTTAAACAATCAGAAATTTACAGAAAAGTTACTTCTTTCTTTTACCATTTCAGAGTAAGTTGCTACCTGAAACCCCCGTATCTCCCAATACTTCTGTGTATATTCCTAAAATAGGAACATTCTTCTCCATACCTACAATATAGCCATCAAAATGGAGAAATTAACATTAATATATTACTGCTATCTAATCTTCAAGCCCCACTCAAGTTTCCTCAGTTGTCTCAGTCATTTATAGCAAAATTAGAGCAAAAAAAATTCCAGTTTAGACCCATGCATTGCATTTAGTCTTCCTCCATCTAGAATAGTTTCTCAGTCTTTCCTTGACTTCCATGAGCTTGGCACTTCTGAAGAACTAGTTTATAATGGATTTAGAATGTTCCTCAATTTGGGTTTTCCCACGTTTCCTCATGACTACATTCAGGTAATATAATCTTCAGCAGCTGTATTGCAGAAGGGATCCTATGTTCTTCTCATTGCTTCCTACCAAAATGTGCACAATTTCAGTTTGTCCCATTACTGATGATGTTCACTTTAATCATTTGATTAAGGTGGTCTCTGCAGGGCTTCTCCAATATAAAAGTTATGCTTTCTCTTTTTATAATTAATAATATTATGTGAAAGGTGTGTTGAAACTATATAAATTTCACATTCTCCATCAAACTTTCAATTTATTATTCACTTATTTATATAAACTTTTCCTATTTTGTTCACTGAACAATAAATATTTTGGATGCTCAAATTGTTCAAGATCTGGGCATTGAGAGCTTCATTAAGTTGGCTTCCGTGTCCTTTGGATAAGTCTCCATATTCTTTGAGCATTTCCTTGCTTTCTGGACAAGATGTTCCCAGTATCATCTTGTTCTTCCTCTGCTGCAGTCATTTCTCCAAGAAGTCCTCGTTCCTTTTGGTGAGAATGGTATGTAGAAGTCATAGTCTGGCACTAGGTGTTCTCTTGCTATTTGAGGTGTTGCTGCTCCCAGGCCTCTTGGTGGACAGAACTAGAAAATATGTGCATGTGTATATACACTTGCATGTGTATTTATTTATCCATCTATATATTGATAATCATGAGTTTATACTAACAGCTGTAATTTCAATCCAGTATCACTGGGTTCACTTCTCCCTCTTCCACATTAATAATTCCTTTCCCTAACCAGTTGATGAACCTAGTTTCCATTACCCTTAAAATATTTACTTTAAGGAAAATAAAGATCCCTTTTATGTAACCAGTCTCCCATCTTAGCTGTCATGCCCTCCCCAGTGCAGGATCCCTTCTCCCCCTTCTCAGTCTCTAACACCCCGTACTGGGCTGGTCGTTGTACCACTTGGATGCCCTCCTCACCCTGCCAAGGCTCTCCCGCTGCACCCCAGACCATGCCTGCATCTGGACTCCCTCCTCATTCCACTTGTACACCAGGATTCCGAATCCCAAACCCCTGCGGGGGGATCCCTTCTCATCCCATTGGGGCTCTGAATCCCCACACTGGCCACGCCCTCCCCAGCCTGCTGGGGCTCTGACCCCTCATGCCTGGCTGCTTCTCTGTAGAGGTGCTTGGGACAGCTTTGCACCAGGCCACCAGGGCTGTGACACCCTGTTCTGGCACACTGTGACTTCCCTTCTTCCCCTGGCATGGACCGCTCCCTTACTCTGCCCCACCTAATGGCTGTAGACTGAATTATTCAGAAAGGGAAGTGAAGGGAAGCAAAAGGGAAGGAGAGGGGGAAAAGGTCACATGATACTTTAACTGGCCATGTCTTCCTCACCTACTAGACTGAAGTCTGTGGGGAAAGGGACCACATTTTTTTACATCTTTTATTTCTCAGCTCTTAACACAGTTATGTGACACTCAGAGACAGTTACTCAATAAACACTTGTTAAATTAACCTTACCCAAGTTGAAAGCTGAGAACTTACCTAATTCCAGTCTTTCGCTGTTATCAATGATCTCAGTAAAATCTTCTGGGCACTATTATAGAGAGGAAAGTGAATCTTTTTTTTTTTTTTTTTTTTTTTTTTTTTTTTGCGGTACGCGGGCCTCTCACTGTTGTGGCCTCTCCCGTTGCGGAGCACAGGCTCCGGACGCACAGGCTCAGCGTCCACGGCTCACGGGCCCAGCCGCTCCGCGGCACGTGGGATCCTCCCGGACCGGGGCACGAACCCACGTCCCCTGCATCAGCAGGCTGACTCCCAACCACCGTGCCACCAGGGAAGCCCAGGAAAGTGAACCTTACGCAGTTTTTTGCCAGTTGTACTCCAAAGAGGGTAGTTCTAGAAGAGTACAATAAAATGAACTTATTTTTTCACAGGACTGAGCCTTCTATATACAATCTGTGATCATTTGAACCAAATCTATGATTTATTTTGAAGTCATAAATTTAATAACAGCAATGTTAGATGCACAGCTTTTATTCTTATTTAGTAGCAAAAATCATAGGTTGATTAGAATTATGCATTATTTCCTCAATTTTTATAATACAGATAAATGGATTAGCTTCTGTATATGCTCAGTCTTAATAGCTAATCCAAGAAACATAATACATTGAAAGGAAATTAAAGTAAATGATGTTTGGAATTAAGTAATACATAGGAATACAAAAAAAATGAGGCTTTATTCTGAAATATAAGGCCTTGACTTTTAGTTCCAGTCATTGGCAGGAACAAGTTTTATTTGTTTGTATCATTCCTGGGAAACTTGTTCATTCATTCAAAATGTAATTATTGAACAACTAAGGGCCACCTACATAATTTGTAGGGACCAGTGCAAAATAAAAATGCAGGACCCCTTGGTCAAAAAGTAGGAAAAAGATACTCTTAAAAGCACCTAAATATAACTTTTTCCTTTCTTGGTCTCTCTCATGACCTGTATGGTGTTTTTGTTTGCTATTTAATTTTACCCTTCCTCAGGCACTGGGATACTCGCCAGACAAGTGTGTATCTTTACAGGCAGTGGGAGCTGCACCTGGGGCAGGAGGAGGTGGGAGCTGCAGACGCACAAGGCCACCTCACGTAGGGTTTCTTCTCCTGCCAGTGGCTGGACTGACATGGGGATACAGCAGTGAACAAAACAGGCAAATTTTTGTCTGTGCATCATAAAACTTATGTTCCAGCAGAAGACACAATAAAAAGTGTGTGTGTGTAGTATCTGTTAGACAGTGATAAGTTTTGTGACACTAAATAAACAGAACGGAAAAGAGGGGTTTGCTCAGCGTAGGGGATAGAGTAGGGTTGCAATTTAAAATAGGGAGGTGAGGAAAGCCTTCACTAAGAAGGTGACACTCAAGCAAAGATCCAAGTGTGACAGAGGCGGCCTTGTGGATATCTGGGGCAAGAATGTTGCAGGCAGAGGCCAGAGCAAATGCAAACTCTCTTCAGTAAATGCCTCAAAGATTCCAATTTAGAAAGTCTGTTTTTCTCAGAGTCAGCTTTGACTTTTCCCCCTCATTCTGTCCCTTCTTCCACATCACTAATCTTGTTTCTGGAATCTATTCCATTTTCTCCTTTCTCAATTTACTTCTCCAAGTTGAGATTTCTGTCATCTGTCACCTATTACATGAGGCTTCTAACTCCCTGCTTCAAATCTCTCTGCCCCCTTCCCCTTTTGCTGCCCATCTTCCTTACACAGTTGACCGTGTCCTCTCACTCAGAAAACCAGTCATGTGGCTTTCACACATCCAACCAAAATATGGAAGTGTTGGACCATTGTTATTCCCAAAATGCCGTAAGAAGATTTGCCCCATATTCTAACCAAACTGATTATTTCTTATTATGGAGTATCACCTGTACATTTATACGTCCCTGCATTTTCTCCTTCTGGAATAACTTCTTTCAGTCTCACAACTATTGAAAACTTACTCATAATTCTAATCTCAGTTCCAATGCCACCTTCTCCCTGAAATATTTCCTGATCCATACAGTTACAATGAACTACTCACCTGGCTTCAGTTTTATTTAAATATTACTCTGTCCACTAGACAATAAGCTTTTCTTAAGTCAGAGATCCTATCTTATTTATCTTTATATTCATAATGCCTGTCTGTTTGCTTTGCATATAATATGTACTTAATACATGTTTGTTGAATTTAATATTATTGATACAATTAATATTATTAGTTGTAAAGTGATAAATCTTGTATAGTGTACTTGTCAGTAATGCAAATTAGAATAACTTGAATTCAAACATAGAATAATTGGCAAGTGATTCCTGTCCTCTACCTGATCTCTTTACTCAAAGTTCCTCAGGAAAAAGAGGGGGAAACATGGAGGACTGGGTGGTGCTGGACAGGGAAAATTCAGGCAATCCTATCTCAGGAAGCAGGGAGGTGGGGAGTAGGTCCCCAGTATTCTCCCAACTCAACCTCTCTGGATCAGGCTAATAAAATGTCTGTCAACTAACCAGAAGACTCCTGGAATCACAGCTGCTGTCCAAGAGGTCCCAGCAGGTTCCAGAATTGTCCCTATCAATTTTAAGCTAGAGTGATCACCACTAGGTGGCACCAAACTTCAAACCAGAGTAGGTGGAGTTTGGATCAGATGGAGGATGCACTACCAGGTGGCCTGCTGCCCAGGCTCAGCTTGGTCATTTTGTTAATCTTGTAATATCACAACTTCACATTTCACACAGCTAAATTTTTTGAATACTGTCTTAGTCCATTTGAGCTGGAATAACAGAATGTCATAGATTAATTTATAAACATCAGAAGTTTATTTCTCACAGTTCTGGTGGCTGCAAAGTCCAAGATCAAGGTGTGGGCAGATTCAATGTGTTATGAGGGCACGTTTCCTGTTTCACTGAGAGGCGTCAGCTCTCTGGGACCCCTTTTATAAGGCACTAATCCCATTCATGAGGGCTCTACCCTCATGCCCTAATTACCTACCAAAGTCCTCACTTTCTAACACCTAGGACCATCACAGTGGGAGTTAAGATTTCAGCATATGAATTGCAGGGGGGACACAAACATTGTCTACAACAGACACCACTGATTGCATTATGGCAGGGCTCTACTTTTATACCATTTTCTAAGATCTTACTGTATACCAGATACTGTGCCAGCCAGTTTACATGCTTTATTTCTAATCCTTACTGTAGCCTACAAGGTGGTAGGTACAGATATCTTTATTCTGTTGGTAAAAAATCTGATGCTAAGGAAAGAAAAGTTCCTGGCCTAAGATTGTACAGCTAAGTAACTGGCAGACCTAAGTAAGAATTGGATTTAAGCCTGACTCTCATTTCATACTCTTCATAATTCCACTCATAAAAGAAGGAAGGAGATAAGGAAAAAACAGTGGAGAAAGAAAGGTAGAGAAAGGCACTTTTGAAACAGGAGAAAAAATAAATGAAGTATGTTGCCTCCTCTGTTTTCTTTACCCCAGAGGTCGATTCTGCCCAGGAAAAAAGAAGCTTCTAACTTTGTCCATTATTTTTGTTCCTTTCCTGCTTATCTCTCACACCAGAGACTCCCACCAAGACTCTTATGGACTAAATGTTCATGTTTCCTGAAGGTTGAAGCTGTAACCCCTAATGTGATGGTACTAGTAGGTGTGGCCTTTCAGAGATAATAAGGTTTAGATGAGGTCATGAGGGTGGGGTCCTCGTGATGGGATTAATGCCCTTATAGGGAGAGACCTGAGAGATGAGAGCTAACCACTTCACAACCCATTTGAGAATTCAGCAAGAAAGCAGCCTCCTGCAAGCCAGGAAGAGGGTCCTCACCAGAGCCCGACCATGATGGCACCCTAATCTCAGATTGCCCAGCCTCCAGAACTGGGATAAGTAAATGCCTGTTTAAGCCATCTAATCTATGGTATTTTGTTATAGCATCTGAGCTGACTGAGACAATGACTTTGCATTTTCTTTACACATTCAAGTGGAAGGCCTTTTGCCCAAGCAGACCTATCTCAGAGGCAGGTTCACATTCCCATTTTCCAGCTCTTGATGGAGATGGCAGACTTTTTGTCTTTGTGGTCATTTTCTGCACCTGAACCCAAGGTTTTCCCAGCCATCTAGACTAGTCTGATCCTTATCTCTGGTATCTGCTTTAACGCCCTGTATTTTCTGTCATTTGGGGACTCGAAACTCTGGTAATGGTGGCTAGTTAACCCTTTGTCTTGTCTAACCTTAAATGATTGCCTGTTTTGACCTTGAGGAAATGAGTCCTCTAGGAACTATAATCTTTATGGCCACTTGGAAAACTTTACAGTGAAGTAGGGTACTTTGCCATGGAGGAAACAAAGAGGAGAGAAAGAGAGGAAAGATCAGTAAGAGGAAAAGAGAAATAAAACTTTGGTGCAGAAGGTTCTGAAATTTCAGTGAATTGTTATGCTTCCAATTGTGTTTAATAAACCATTCTCCCCTTTATTTGCAGTAAGCATGTGCTAGAATATTATCTTTGAAAGGCAAATTATGTGGTTAACCATTGTTCACTTTCTAAACTCTTTGATCACTTAACTTGTAGATAGGGGATATTGTTCATGGACTACACCCAGTGATCTATACCCACACAGCTTAGTGTCTGCATTACTGCGACTCTACTTTTCACTTGTCTTCATTAACATGACTTTACTGTTTTACCATCTTCATCAGCATGATTTTACCATTCCTAGAAACTCTTGCTCAGGAAAATAAAAAATTGCAAATAACTTTCTTGTTCTTTTTAGGAACTTTTGGAAAATCTATTTAAAGGAATATTAAACTACTCAACTTTCAATACATGGAATCAAATAACTGATTAATCTCTAAGATCGACTTTGAAACTTTCACCTGTGTGTCCAACAGTCCTGAATTATTGTAATCCTTAGCCAATCTCAGTCAAGCCCTGCCCTAGTGAAAGACCTGCCTTAAACCAGAATGTCAACCCTCAACTCCCTCCCAGAAAACTCCTTAAATATCCAGACTTTGCCCTCCTGCTTCTGAAAGACCTCTAAAACTGTGCCTAGGAAGCTGTCTCCCTCTTGCTGGTAAGCAGTGAACTCAGCTTATTGACAGGCTTGAAAAAGCCTATTTTGATGATTTTTTTTTTTTTTTTTTTTTTTGCGGTACGCGGGCCTCTCACTGCTGCGGCCTCTCCCGTTGCGGAGCACAGGCTCCGGACACACAGGCCCAGCGGCCACGGCTCACGGGCCCAGCCACTCCGCAGCATGTGGGATCCTCCCGGACCAGGGCACGAACCCATGTCCCCTGCATCGGCAGGCGGACTCTCAACCACTACGCAACCGGGGAAGCCCTATTTTGATGATATTTTGAGGGAGCCAACATTCAACATGGAGATGATTGAAACCATTTCCTCTCAGGTTTAGGAAATTAAATTAAAGGTCTAATTCTTTAGGAATTAGAGGAAAGAGAAGCCTCTCATTTTTATCCTGTAGAATCTGTAAACTCATCACATTTTTCTTTGGGGAGAAAGTATACCAACTGTCAAAAGCTTACAGTAGTAAGTACGGAGATGGAAAAAAGAATTAGTCATTTTTGTCAGAGGAAACTAAGTGGAAAAAAATACAAAATCACTATGAAAACAATTCATTTGAAGTTACATTTTGAGATTACATTATTTTCTCACTGGCATTCAGACACCTGAAATTCACTTTAAAATATGTTGGTGAACAACTCTTATTTTCCAGAATTACATTTTTAAAACAGCAATATTTCATAATAACAGTATAAAATGAAAATAATTGACTCTCTTGCCTTGTGGCACTTGGTTTTTAATCTAAATAGATATGAAGCATACTGACATTCATCTATATGAGACATTTGTAGACATAAGAGAAATTAGGTCGCAAGCCTGTAAGACTAGTTCATAAATCAGCCAATCAGAAAATTGATAAAACTTTTCCAGAACACTATCCAGGGACTCCTTATTCCTTTGCAATTCGTTACCTGTTTTATTTGTTCTTTTAGGAAGGGTTCTTCTCCCATTGAATGCTTGGCAAAAGGAATGCATACAATTAGAATTTACAAGAGCTTACAACATTTATGTCATTTTTGATTTAACAATTTTGGAAGACTTGTTCAAAAATTACTCCTGATTTTAGTTTTCTTTGGGGTTTTCTAAAATGCTACTGCTATCAGGGCATAAAAGCCATGCAGCCAGTAGTAGAAATGCTGTCATGTAACCATTAAGACTGCACTAAAAGGCAAAATCTTGCAGCTAAGAGTATTTTTAATGACTTGAAATTGCTTGGAGTGCTTTCTGGAAGTAAAAGGATGCTGATTTATTTACCTAGTATACTTATCTAAATTAATTTGGCAGGATTACTCTGGACCTAATCCTCTTACAATGAAATTTATATGTTAATAATTTTAAATGGTGCATCATTCTTTTCTTGAAGGGTGTAATATATTGCAATGACATGAATCTACCAACAGTCATTAAAGAAAGAAGTAAATTAACCCATTGCTAAAACAGGAGCAAGGACTACGTTTTTACATAGACTACATTTATGATTTTATGTGACCTTGCAAATAAAACATCACTATTTAAACTGTTAATGAGAACAAATAGAATCACATTCTATTTCTAGTTTCCCCTCATGAATACTTTCCACTAGAAATATGGAAGGGGCTTTACTCTGGCATAATTCTTTGTCACAGTGGGTTTTTTTACATTTTAAATGAATGGACTTTTTGTATACCTTTCTTATTAAGCACAATCTTTATTACAGGTTAAATACTAATGAGATTCTCAGTATAGAGCATTTTTGTGTATTTGTTGCCTTTTTATGGAACTAGTAACCATAATTACTAACATACAAATAGACTCTTCCAAGAGCCAAGTCAGAACAGGTGTACTTTGTGATGTAAATATTCACTTATCCCAGTTTTATATCTTGTGTTTTTCTCCAGTGATGAACATCTCCTTGGTCCTTAGGGTCATGGCCTTGCCAATAAGTATAAATATCATGAGATGCATATGAACTATGAAATACATTTTTGATAATTAATAATTGATGTGCATTTTAAATGAATGTGTAAGGTTCATATAGCTGACATTTAATTCGTTTTTACTATGTGCCAGGTACCATAGTGAGATGTTGAAACCCTAATCCCCAGTGTGATGATATTTGAAAGTGGGGCCTTTGGGAGCTAATTAGGTCATGAGGGTGGAGTGAATGGGATTAGTGTACTTAAAGGAAGAGACATGAAAGAGAAGATCTCTCTCTCTCGGCCCCGTGAAGGACAGGGAAAAACTGGCTCTCTACACAAGAAAGAGAGTCCTGAGCACACTGGTTCTCAGACTTCCAGCCTCCAGAACTGTGAGAAATCAATGTCTATTGTTTAAGCCATCCAGTCTACTGTATTCTGTTATAGCAGCCTGAAATGACTAAGATGGAACATCACATAACTGTCTTCTAAATTTCTTACAAGAACTACTGTAGCATTATTTTAGAAAGGAACAAAATTAAAGTGGTAGAAGTTAAATAGCTTATCTAAGACACACAGTAACTAAAAGTTGTCCAGGATTTGAATCTAGGTTTGTCTACACTCCCTAGATAGATAGAGCTCTTAACTAATGGATTGGCCAAAAACTTCATTCAGCTTTTTCCGTAAGACATTATGGAAAAGCCCAAACGAACTTCTTGGCCAGCCCAATACTTTTCATGCACTGCTTTTCAAACTTGCTTGTCTTGATTGACCATTTGACTAACATATCCCCAGGACACACAAAATACTTGAATCCATGCATACCACAAAGAACAAAGGCGCAGGAACCTTAAAATGAAAGCCATGACTTTTTGTTGTGACGTTATGCACTAGAGGTAGATTTCCTACCTCCTACATATTTCCCAAGTGGGAACACATTAAATTATAGGGGAGTCAACTTGAAAGTAGTATTAAATATGCAAAGTATTTTCTACAACTCCTTGGAAATATATATCGATTTATTTTAAAGACTGTAGGTTAGTTTATAGGTTAGTCTAACAAAGTATAGGTAAAAATCAAAAGAATAATTTGCAAACTGTGTATATGTTATATATGTGTGTTAGGTGGGCAGAGATGGAGTTCAGAGCAGTATTCCCACTAGGAAAATATATGAAAATATGGAGATATTTTTCAAGAGGGTACACATCCCACACCCAAACATTCCCCGTCTCCCTACGAATGGTAGAAAAGGATGCTCCTTCATTATTCAGCCTAAAAATCCAGTATGGCCTTATCTACAATCCTATTAGTCTGTCCTATTCCCTTGACTATAGGAAGTTCTGCCAGTCCCAGAAGAGGACATTCTAAGGTTGTTCTTGCATGCCTCACTGTCCCGTGAAAGCATATTGTGTTGGTTTCAAGATGCTGCATTATTTTTTTAACAGTGTCATGATTCTTTCTTCTCTTTACATCTTGTAGTTATCTACTTCCACAGATCCATTCTCTCTCTGTTCACCATTTATGATTCTGTAATTTTCATAAAGACATGAAACAGTGGTTAGATAATTCAGAAATTCATACCACTCGTGTTTTAACTGTTCTAAATCAAATATTTACTGCTATTTCCAGCTATTTCATTCCACTGCTACATCACCTACTTGCCTCTGCTTTGCTAGAGGTGTGTTGAGAGAGTGCCAGGGAGTTTAGTGCTATGTACTAGGACAGAACCAAAAAACAACTTTAACTTGCCAGGATCCTGTTTTCTCCAGCCACAGGGTGGGGGAGGATGCTTATACACACAGGCAGTCTGTGGCTTGAAGACATAGCCGGCAGTTTGTCCGTTTGTGACTTTTACAGAGCTAGGTTCTAAAAATCGTCCCAATAATAACCTTATATTATGTAAGAAAAATCTACAATGAAATAGATTTTCACATTCAGAAATTATGTTCATTTTCCCAGCATGATATCCACTTACCTAACACTTTATGCTACATAAAACGATGAATTATCCAGTGCGATCTAAAACCATCAGAAACGTTTAAAAGTTTTATAGTACAGTATTTTAAAGTTTACTAACCATTATATAAAATTAATAAGATAGTTTATACAGTTTCTTGCTTTATTGATTGTGGGTAATAACCTGTAGATGGGATTATAGTAGAATGATGTGACTAACTGCCTTTAAAAGAAACATTTAAACTTGAGTCATTTTTTTTGGTGTTTCCTCGGATTCTTTTCACTTCTGAAATCTTAGAGAGAACTGGTCAGATATTGAGTTGCTTTATTCACTAAAAATTTTCTGGCAAATTTCTTTAAGGGACGATGTGGATTTTAATGCATAAATTTTTTAGACAGACTATTGAAGTTGAAATTTCATTTCAGGAGGCAGTCAGCTTTGTTTAACTCTATATTTTTAGGATCCAAAGTTACTGAACCAGACTTTGCTTTAATTAATAACTATAGGATGTGAGGCAGTTCCACTGCTGCTTTTTCTATTAACTTGCAATTTCCTGTAGGAAATTAATAAAATGAAAGAGGGGGGTGGCCAGCAAGAATAAATACATGCTACAGCTGCAAGTCACTAAAATTCATCAGAATAAATTAAGCTACACAGTTTTGTTTTTAATTCTATGAAGTTTCTTAATTCTTAAGGCAAATTTGACAAAGGAACAAAAGTGACAAAGAATCCAAAAGTGTTCAAATTTAATATAAAATGTATTATTTAATTAACTGGTTAAGATGTAGAAATTTGCTAAGTAGTGTAGCTCAATGGTTAAGAAAATAGATTCTAGAAATAAACTCCCTGAATTCTGCCTCTGCCATTTACTAGCAGTGGCAATTTGGGCAATTTATAACACTTAACCTTCTATACCTCTTTACATTTATGTTTAAAATCAGAACCAAAATAACACCTGTCTCATAGGGTTGATGTGAAAATTCAGTGAGTTAATATGTATAGTACCTGGAACACAGTAAGTGCTACACTTGACTGCACTTAGCATTTGTTTTTTCTTCAGTATTATTTTTTGAGTATCTTTTCATTAAGCTATCTCTTCCCATAACCACTGGAACCAAATCTTTGGAAGAGAAATTGAATTTTTAAAAATACTCCCAAATTTTGTTTTGTTTTTCTGAGTCTTTCACCATTTATTTGCTTACTTTTTAAGTGATTTGCCTGGGAATCCAATGGGTGCCCTTGGTTGTATGTACATACTTTTAAGTCAATATTATGAGTAAGTACTAAATCCAAATGTCTGATTTTTTTTTTTTGAGTAAAAAGATTCCTCTTGCTGAGATTCTAGAAAATACTTGAAAAAATATTTGGAAGAATACTGCCAATTGACCAGGATACTTAAAGAAACACAGGGACTTGTAATTACCAGCATCTAGATATGCAACTCAACTGCACTGGTAAGGGCAGCCAGCTCATCAGTGTGGTTGCCTTTTCATAGCTATGCCTATGCTCATTCTACAATCAATATGTATCTCGATTTAAATAAAGGCATAATAAAATATAGAATTAAGGCATATGCTGCTTTGACTGTACTGTTTATCTAGTTAATAGCGCTAACAAATTTCAGTTGTGGCTTCCTTTCAATTCCTTTGAAATGCCTAGTCAGTGATATACCTGAGATGGCTTCTTGTTCTTTTTTATTACGTGCTTATGTGCTCACCTGGGTGTGTCTTGTTACTAGGATTGCCTTTTAAAGTTGCTTTTAATTTCCCAAGTTAATTAAAGATTTCTCTTACATTTACAGGCTCCCTAGTTTTGAGAGTTGTTTTTTTTTTTTCCCCTGGGGTGGAGAGAAGTTGGAGGAGTAGTACCTTTTATCATTCCATCTAATATGATTTATCTTTGCTATATGAATTATTAAACTATTATGTTTTATTAAGTAATAATAATGAGTGACTGAAACAAATGTTAATAAAATGACTAAAATATACATGCTAACACATTCATTGGTGTTTTTTTTTTCTTCCTAGCACTGGTTTAAGTGGACTATACTTGAGAAGGTTATTGTTTGGAAAATGTTGCTAATTTGTTGTTTTTCATGCTTAAGATGACATGTGCAACATTTTCAAAGTGATGTCTTTTTCAGTGTAGCACACTTAAACTAGTGCTAGGAGGAAATTTTTCCTTTTTACTGAAGGTAAATAGAATTCCTTAGTATGAACATTTCATAATTTGTTTATCTTTTCATCAGTTTATAGACTTTCATCTTGTTTCCAGTTAGAAGCTATCATGAGTAAAGCTGTTATGAACATTTATGAACAGATCTTTTTTTGTAGACACATGTTTTTATTTCTCTTGGTTAAATACCTAGGAGTGTACCGTACTGGTAGACTGTGTGATAAATAGATGTCTTACTTTATGAGAAACTGCCAAACCGTTTTCAAAGGGGCTACACTGCTACACGTTCTCACCAGAAATCTATGAAAGTTCCAATTGCTCCACATCCCAACGCTTGGTATAGTCAGACTTTTCAATTTTAGACATTCTGTAGGGTATCTTATCGTGGTTTAATTTTTCAGTTCCCTGATGACTACTGATGTTGAGCATCTTTTCATTTGCTTATTGGCCATTTATTATATAACTTGTTTGGTGAAGTCTCTGCTCAATTTTTTGGGTTTTTTTGTCCACTTTTAATTGGGTTGTTTGTCTTGCTATTAAGTTGAAAGAATTGTGAGATTTTTAAAAATACATTTTGGATACAAGTCTTTTATCATATATGTGTTTTGCAAATATTTCCTCCCAGCTTGCCCTTTCCTTTTCTTACAGTTGTCTTTTGAAGAACGAATGTTCTTTTGATAATGTTCAAATTATTTAATTCTTTTCTTTTATGAATTATGCTTTTGGTGTCAAATTTAAGAAATCTTTGCCTAAGTCAAGGTCACATAGGTTTTCTTGTTTCCTTCTAGAAGTTTTATGCTTTAGCTCTTACATTCAGATCTATATTGTACTTTGAGATTTTGTTTTGTCGGTTTTTCTTGTTTGTTTTTTGCTTGATATAGAGTGAAGTATGGGCTTAAGTTCTTTTTATTAATATGGATATCTAATTGGTCCAGTACTTTCCTTGCCCCCATTGTATTACCTCAGCTGTTTCATTGCAAATCAATTGACTATATATGTGTGTTTCTTTATTGACTCTATTCTGTTCTATTGATGTATATGTCTATCCTTATGCCAATCCCACAATGTCTTGAAGTAAGACTTAAAACAAAGTAGTGTGAATCCTACAATATGTGCTTCTCTTTTAAATATGTTTTGGCTATTCTAGGTTTTTTGAAATTCCATGTAAATTTTAGAATCAGCTTTTCAATTTCTAAACAAACAAACAACAACAACAAAAACCCAGCTGATTATTGATTGGAGTTGGGTTAAATCTATGGATCAATATGGGGAAAACTGATATCATAACAGTCTTGTGTCTTCTAATCTATAAACATGATAGCACCTCTCCATTTATTTAGGTTCTCTTTAACTTCACTCAGCAATGTTTTGTGGTGAAGTATTTTGTTAAATTTGTACTTATTTCACTTTTTTATGCTATTGTAAATGGCGCTTTTTTCCTTTTAATTTCTAATTTTTGTGGCCATTGAATACTGAAATACAGTTAATTTTTCATATTGATCCTTTATCTTGTGATCTTTCTAAACTCAAGTTATTATTTTAATAGTTTTTTGTAGATTCTTTAAGGTTTTCTACATAGAAAATCATGTCATCTGCAAATAAACAGTTTGAATTATTCCTTTTCCATTCATATGCCTGTTATTTCTTTTACTTGCCTTATTGCATTGGTTAGGACTTCTAATACACTATTGTATTAAGGTGTTGCCAGCCAACATCTTTGCTTTATTGCTATATTAGGAAGAAAACATTCAGTCTTTCACCATTAAATATGATGTTAAATTTAGGGTTTTTTTATTTTTATTATTATTATTATTTTTTTTTTGCGTTACGCAGGCCTGTCACTGTTGTGGCCTCTCCCATTGCAGAGCACAGGCTCCGGATGTGCAGGCTCAGCGGCCGTGGCTCACGGGCCTAGCCGCTCCGCGGCATGTGGGATCTTCCCGGACTGGGGCACGAACCTGTGTCCCCTGCATTGGCAGGCGGACTCTCAACCACTGCGCCACCAGGGAAGTCCCTAGGCTTTTTTTTAAAATGTTCTTTATCAGGTTTAAGAAATTTCCTTCTTAGTTTGCTGAGAATTCTTGTCAGGATTCACTGCTGACTTTTGACCATGTTTTTCTGCATTTTTAAAGATAATCTCATGGTTTTACTTTTTTCGTTTGTTGGTATGGTAATTTAAGTTGATTGATTTTCCAATGTCAAATTGACATTGTCAGGCTTCCCTGGTGGCACAGTGGTTGAGAGTCCGCCTGCTGATGCAGGGGACACAGGTTCATGCCCCGGTCCGGGAAGATCCCACATGCCGCGGAGTGGCTGGGCCTGTGAGCCATGACCGCTGAGCCTGCAGGTCCGGAGCCTGTGCTCCGCAACGGGAGAGGCCACACAACAGTGAGAGGCCCACATACAGGAAAAAAAAAAAAAAAATTGACATTGTCTTTTTGGTATTAACCTCACTTAGTCATGATGTATTATCTTTTTTATATATGGCTAAATTCAATTTGCTATTTTTAAAGGTTTTTATTTTCCCTCTATGTTCATTAGGTACATTGGTCTGTAATTTTGATTATTTGCCATGTCTTTGTGCAACTTTGGTATCTTAAGTAATGCTGGCTTCATAAAATGGGTGGGAACATGTTCCCTCCTCATCTGTTTTCTTGAAGAGCTTGTATAGAATTGGTATTATATCATGCTTAATGTTTGCTAGAAATTATTAAGTAAAGCCATCTGGTCTCTGGGTTTGTGGGGGTGGGGCATGGGAGAGGGGGACAGTTTTAACAAATTCTTTAGTAGATTATATTTCTTTAATAGGTATGAGATATTCCAGTTATATAGTTCTTTCTGAGTACATTTTGGTGTTTGTGTTTCTCCAGGTATTAGTCATTTTATCTAAATTGTCAAATCAATTGGCATTCCTTTATTATCTTTTTAATGTTCCCTTATTATTTTTTAATGTTTGTAGAATCTACAGTGATGTTTTCTCTTTTATTTCTGATCTGTGTCTTCTCTTTTTCTCAATCAGTCTGGCTAGAGGTTTATCAAATTTATTGATAGTTTTCCATGAAATAGCTTTTGGCTTTATGGATTTTTTTCTTTTGTTATTATTTTGTATGTAATTGATACTTGTATCTTTATTTTTTTCTATCTGTTTGGGTTTAATTTACTATTTATTTCCTGGTATCTTAAAAGGGGAGCTTGGATTATTGATTTGAGACCTTTCTTCTTTCTTAGTATAAACATTTGAAGTTATAAATTTCCCCCTAAACACTCTTCAGCTACATTGCACAAATTTTGGTATGTTGTTTTTTCATTTTCACTCAGTTCAAAACACTTTCCAATTTTCATTATGAATTCCTCTTTGATTTTTGGCTTATTTAAAGACACGTTGTTTAATTTTTAAATATTTGGGAATTTTCCAGATATCTTTCTGTGATTTATTTCTAGTTTAATACTGTTGTGGTCAGAGAATATTGTTGTATGTTTT
>NW_006797481.1:5676051-5691410 GCF_000442215.2 Lipotes vexillifer | reverse complement strand
TCCCTACAAAACTACCTTTTAAATTTGTTGAGGCTCAGAATATGATCTGCTTTGGTGAAAGATCCATGTACACTTGAAGAGAATATATATTCTGCTCTTGTGCAGGGTTCTAGAATTGCCGATGAGGTCAATTTTGTTGATAATATTATTCAAGTTTCCTGTATCGTTAGTTCTGCATTCTTACTGATCTGTCCTTAGTTTTATGGTCTTATTGAAAGAGAAGTGTTAAAATATCTAACTATAGTTGTAGTCTTATTGATTTCTTCTTTAAATTCTATCAGTTTTTGCTCCATGTATTTCAAAGCTCTTTTATTAAGCATGTACACATTTAGGATTATTACCTTGTGTTGATGAATTGACTTCTTTATCATTATATAATGTCCTTCCCTTTGCCTGGTAATATTATTTTTGGTTTGATATTTACTTTTCCTGCTATTTATGTATCCACTCCAGCTTTCTTTTAATTAGTGCTTGCATGGAATATCTTTTTTTCATCTTTTTACTTTTCACGTATCTGTGTATCTATATTTAAAATGGGTTTCTTGTAGACAGCTATAATTAGGTTTTGCTTTTTTATCCAATATGACAATTCTGTCTTTTAATTTGTATATTTAGACCACTTACATTTAATGAAATTATCGATATGGCTGGGTTAAAATCTATTATCTTATTATTTGTTTACAAGGTGCTTGTTTGGGCCTTGCCCTATCTCTATAATCTCATACATGTTTCACAACATTTCTTTTCTCCTACTCTACATGTAGACATTATAAGCTTATTCTAATTCCTTCAATGGGCCACATTTTGACAGCCTCCTGATATTTTCACAAGTTCTTCTCTCTGCCTAATTCTCTCTGCTCTGTCTTCCCCTGTTTATCAACCTCACTTGACTAATTTTTGCTCATCCTTTGTACTGCAATAATTGTATTCCACTAAGAAGCTTTTCTTATAGTTCAAGTCTGGGGTAAATGCCTTTCCCTACCTTTGGTTCGCCTACACTAGAGTTTGTCATATTAGCATTGTTTGTTTAATTTAAGCTCTGTAGAGAAGGAATAGGCTAGAGAATGAATGAAGATGCCTTTCTCTTCAAAAGGAGAACCCCTCAGACAGATTGCCATTAGAGTCTGACACTCCCCCACTCTTGGAATCTCCTTTTGAAGTGCCACTATGTGTTCTCTTACCCATCCTGCCTGAGATCATCTCAATAAAAATAATGAGAGTCCCCTGACATCCCTGCAGAGATGTATTTTCCTTACATATAGTCTGTTTCACCACAGTGTAGTTAGGCATTTTTGTTTTGTTATTTTTTAGAGAGTGAGGCCCAAAGGAGGCTCTCTTTCAGATAATTTCTGTTTTTATCAAACTAAAAAAGCATGTGTATATGTTTAGAAAACTGAAGCTGAGTAGTTGAAAATTCAGTGCTGTTGTTTTTCACTAATAGTAATCTGAATTGTATCACTGGCAGAGTATCAAAATCTGATTTTTTGCTATTGTAATAGTATAGCTGCTGATTGTGCTTGGTACCCTTAGATTATCACAAAAAATTTAAATAACTTTTCCTAAATTGATTTTTTAAATTTCTACCACAAAATTCATTACCATTAATATATATCAAGATAGCAGCAATTGTAAGTGGTACTAAATAATAGATAGATGTCTAAAGAACACTATGTAGTGTTTTAAAAAATCCTTACAAGACAAATTACAGTAATAGGTATTGATGAGAAATGTAGTTTATCTATTTATAGAAAACAATTATAGCAGACATTTTCAAGTATATCTTTTCTTACTCCCTTAATTAACTTTAATCAGACATTCTTAGAACATCTTGTACCTACAAAAAATGTTCTTTGACAACCAAGTGCGATCTGAAGAGAAGAATCTTGTAAGAGTTATTTATTGTTTTCATTTGAACCATAATGGTGAATATCATTTTCATTATGCTGGTGGTAGGAAGCTACAGTTACGTATTGTTTTTTGCAAAGAGGAGAAAATGGTATCCTATTTTAAAAAACCTTAATAAAATAGGTCAAAACCCAGTTCAATCCCTGAGCATCACATAAATGTAAGATCAAGTAACTGAATGATCTAATTCAGCCTTCTAAATATTCCTGTACCTTAATTTAGGGAGCAAATATGAAAGTATAATTTGTAAATCAGTTAATACTTTTAAAGATCTTACCTGAGTCGTCATAATGTCAGCCATATTGGGAAAATATCATGATGTTGATTTGGTCAGCAATGGTAATTTACCTTCCCCCAAATATATATATATATATATATATTTTTTTTTTTAATTAAAAAATTACTTCCAAAGCGATTTTTCAGAACTAGTCATTGACTGAAGATCAGAATATTGTAGTGGTCCGTTTTTCAATAAAAAGGTTTTATGCTTATTTTTATCATTTTGATTATTTTCATCTACCCAATACATCTTATTAAAATCAAAATATAGAGTTTAATTCTTGAAAATAAGTTCCTAATTTGTAGGAAGCATTCTAGGTATAGAGACATACGCAACCCTGAGCTACTAGCTATGTAGAGACAGAAGTGTTAAAAAGAGCAATTGGCCAGCGGGACCACACAATCTGAATGTTGTTTTTCTTCAGTGTGATTGTTTAGAGTGTTCTTCAACATGTCTTTGAATTACTAGAGAGCATTAACCATCAGGGTTCAAGAAGGGCTTTAGCCAAGAGGGTAAGGCAGAAAGAACAAGAGGAGGAGGCGGTTCTGGTGTGTTTATAGGTGAAAGCACTCTTAATTTTCACAACGCCTATCTTACCGTCTAGCTTGTCAGAAAGCACACAGGAAGTAGTCATGAGACGTGGGTGTGAGTTCAACCTCTATATACCTATTAGGTGTAAAATCTGAGGCAAGTTATCAAGTCTCTGTGGGCCTCAGTTTCTTCATCTATTAAAAATATGATAGTAGTATCTACCTCACAGAATTATTGCGTTATCTGAATTCCATCGTCATGTGGGAAAAAAACCTTTCTCAAATGGCAAAGCATGGTACATTTATTAATCACAGCTCACATACATAATCAGGTTAGGAGCACATTTCCAGAATTACATCCCTATGTTATGTTGGTATGAATAGGTGGTAGCCATTAAGCAAACCAACAAACAAACACCAAAATTTCAGTCCCTAGCTTATCCCTGTAGTAGTAGGAAATCCAGTCTATTTCTACACTTCTTTCAGGCTTATCTTATTCTCACTTCAAATTGAGTATAATAAAGACTCAGAAGCTGAGACTGGGTGCAGAGAACATGCTCTAAATTGTGAGAACCCTGCACTGTAGAAAAATACAGTTTTATTATTTGAAAATAATAAAATTACTCTGTTCATGTATTTGAATTTTATTTCAAGTACCTAAAAATGAAGTTGCTATTAAGTTACACCACCACAGATCCAGTTTTTCTTTTTAATTATGTTTTCTTCAGTGCTTTTCTTAAATCACAGATTGAGTGAAGCTTGACAAATATCCAAAGAGACTTACTAACCTAGCAACAAATTAGCCGCCCATCTTTAAGTCAGTGTTAGTGGACTATTTTTAAGTGGAGGTTGACTTAAGAACAGAGATATTTTTCTTTAACTTTCTCTCCTTATCAGGCAGGATTTAACAGAACAGAAATACATGTATACATACGTAGAAATGTGCACACAGAATCAGTGGAAGCAGCGGGAGGAGCCTCTAGACCCACATCTACGTTATAAAGGCTAGAAAATGAGAAAGTGGTGGGACTCTGAATAGATGTTGTACATTTTCTCTTCTCAGTGATTTCCTGCCTTAAAATTCTTCTAAAAATTATATTTCAATCTCAGATTGCTGGGTAAGAGGGAGAATAAATAGGAAGCCAAGCTGATTCCATGAACCTTCAGTGCTGTCCCATGTAAGCATGCAGTATGGGGCTAATTATGTTCTCTGGGAACACTCTCTAGAAAGAGATTCAGTGAATTACAGTCTTGGGGCTAAACCAGATAATTTTAAGTGAAAAGAAATCCCTCTTCAATGTGACAGTAGAAAACAAGAAACATTCGCATTATCACTAAATTTCAGTCAGTGAGCACAGACTTTAATCACTTAAATCTAGCTCTACCTGCTAAATTGCTGGGATTCTTTGTGTCTGTGATCACACGACATGATCTGCCAACTGCAGCTTCTCACAATCTGCCAGTTTGTCTGCAAGGGACCCCTGGCTGCCATGTGTCACTGAGTTCTTTTGGCTGTTGCCCCACATGAGTGACACTGATCAATGGGAAATCCAGTTGACCATGGCAGGAGGTTAAGAATGAGATGTACCAACTTGTGTTACTGTGTTTGTTTACATCTTTTAATTCCTGAGTGAAATTCCACTGTGTGGATATACTATAGATTTTTTATCCATTCAGTTGGGATGCATCCAGTTTGGGGATGTTACAACAGATACTTTGAAAATGTATATACAAGTTTGTGTGTGAATATAAGTTTTTATTCTCTAGGATAAATCCCAAAAGAGGGATGGCTGAATCCTATGTTAAGTATACGTTTAACTTTTTAAGAAGTTGACAAACTGCCTTCCAAAGTGGCTGTTCCATTTTATACAGCCACCAGCAATGTAGGAGAGACCCATTTGCTTCACATCTCTGCCAGCAAATTGTATTGGTAATATTTTGCCAAATCTATTACAATAAACATATAGTGGTAAAAAAAGAATGAGATGTATTATAAGTCATTCATTCAACAAATACTTAGTGAACATCTCCTGTGTGCCAGACACTTGGGCACACATGGTAAGAACTTTCATTTGGAATCTAAAAGGTCAAATACATAGAAGCAGAGAGTCAGATGGTGGTTACCAGGAGTGGGGAGATAGGGAAAATTGGGTAGCGGGGATGATGGTCAAAGGTACAAAGCTGCAGTTATGTAGCATGAGTAAGCCTAGAGAATATACAACATGATGGATATAGTTAATAACGTTGTATTGAATACTGGAAGTTTGCTGAGAGAATAGATTTCAGGTGTCCTTATCACACACTAAAAATCATTGTGTGGAGATGATAATTACCTTGACTGCAGTAATCATTTCACTATGTATAAGTATATCAAATCATCATGTTGTACACCTTAAATACATATAGTTTTATTTAAAACAAACAAGTAAATAAATAAATATTTCAAATCCAGATATTTCTGGCTGTAATGCCTTAGTGCCTGTCCCCTTTGATCTATATCATAGACCCTCACTATGGGGGAAGAAAATTAGTAGCTCTGATCCATAATGTACCTCTCAACTCTCTTTCAACAGTTAGAATAAAATCATGTCTAGACTTGCATGTGGGTTGTGTCAGGCATTCCCCAAATCCTATTTGTCTGTTATGTAAAATAGAAAATCTTTTCCTTCACCTAACTGTTCCTTTTCCTACCGAGCTGTTGGATAATTTGCAAGGAAATTGCTTCTCTAAACACAAATCCCAGGCCAGATTGAAAATAAAGAGCTTGTAGTCCATTTTGGGGTATTATGTATCATCCCACTACCCCTTCAGAATCCGCATGCTTCCATCTGCATGTTTACTTGTACAGATTTGGCCCCAGAGCCAATGGAACACAGGAGGCCTCTGAGGACACCTTTAAAGCCAAGAATTTAAGCTCCACCTCCTGGTCTACTTTAAATAACCAAGAACATAAGGTTTTTTCTTGACCTTTGAATTGGGGAGCAAATATGATTATGCTGGCCTACTATTATTTTTTAAATTTCTGAAAAATATTATGAAATTATTTATGAGGTAATAATAAATGGGATTTAGATTCCTGGTATGGATTTCATGAGACTAACGTATCTGAGGGCTTTAAGCACCTGAAAGATCATTATGTGTTTATTTAAGCAAAATGTTTATAAACATTAAGTATAAAATAAAATGTTCAGGCAAAAATGAAGGAGACACAGCTTTTGACCTTAAAGTTATATACAATCTAATAAAGAGAGACATGTGCATATATGATAGAAGAATATAAAAAAAGAGTGAGCCACATGCGTGCACCCAGTCATAATGACTTACGAGTGACTGTGTGGAGGTCGGCCTTATTAATCTTAGTTTTCCTTCTTACACCTTTTGTGTTTAACTAGGAAAATAAAACCACCTCGTATGCAAGAAGGAAAAGAAAAGAAAACTGGCAAGATGGATCCTCAGCTGAATTAGCACTTAGCATTAAATATCTAAGCCAAACCATAAAAAGTGATATTTTTGTTTTGTTTTGCTTTGAATTGAGAGCTATTTAGCCCTGTAACATAGGATACTTCCCCAAAGACAAAATTTTAGTATATGGCTTCGATTTTATGTTGTATTGTTTTCTGTTTCAATGTGCAGTCACACAAAACTGAAGTTATCATGGCACCAACAGAAAATCCTAGATATCATTAGCCAGTGGTTCATCATGAGGGGAAAGACTGTTTTAGAGCAAAATTCCAAAATGAAACTTTTCCGCTATTACACAGTTCCCATTCTCCACTCCTCTTTTAGCTGCTCCGTTAGTCTGTGCAAATTGCCTTTCATTTTATTGCTTTCCAGGGCTTCTAAGTGCTTTTTGCTTAGAAGCAAATTTTCTGAAGTCCAAGCCGAAGTCCAAGATTTATCTGATTTAATTTTTTGACAATCAGCCAACCCTTTACTCAATAATTTCAGTTTCTGTGAATAAGAACCAGAACATGGAGCTGCTGAAGCTTTACAGATTTGGAGTCCATTTGGTCCATGAAGCCACACCATAAGCTGGTCTAACAGTTCCTAAACTGTTTCTGGTTAAGCAACATTGCTTTTTTTGCTTCAGGATTTTAAAATGATTATTCAGGATTTTAAAGTAATGTGGCATTATATTGATGGATGAATGCCATTTTTAAAACTTGTATTATAACTATTTTATTCTGTATTATATTTTCATATCAGTCTAGCAATCAGCAAGTAATTAATATAATGCAACTCCATTTTAGTTAAAGAAACTGTTGTCACAGAAAGGCTCATTGTCTATGAAAACTATGTGTTTACTCTGCCCTCCCTAATCGTTCTTTACATCTAATAGTTTAAAAGCCAGTGATATTTATTATGGGTCTTTCCGTCCAGTTACTTAAATTGTTCTTTCCTCACACGGCCAGGAATCTCCTAATTTGTGAACCCAGTAGATGCTCTCCAGTCCTTGTCTTACTTGACTTGGCTGTAGCGTGTTTTACGGCTGGTTTGTCCTCTCTTAAGTCTTTCAAAAATATGTGTTAATTACCGTGCTAGTCATCGGGAAGACAAGGTGAACAAGGTAACAATGGTGACTGCGCACACTGAGGTTATTGTACAATGACGAATTCAAAGAAAACAGGCAATTACAGAAAACAAAATTCTCTCCCCTTTATTTTTATGACTTCATTCAATCCAGAGTTTATTTCCTTTCTCAATCATTTCCATCACAATATCTCTTGCTGGAAGCTCTTTCTTTGTGTTAAATATTGCTGTTACTCAGGCTTCCTTTCTAGGCCCTCTTTTTGCTCTACCTGTTCCCTGTAGGTGATCTCATCAGACTTCCTCCGCCTTCGACATGCCCGTGATGCCAGTTCTCTTGATCTGAAAACCCATTAGCCAGCAGCTTGCTAGACATCTCCACCTGAGGGGCCCTTTGGCTCTTCAAACTCAGCATGTTGAAAGTCGAACGCATTAGCTTTACTATCTATTCTTCAGACCTTTATTTCCCCCTCCACGTATACTTTTTCTTAGCTAATAGCATCACTCTCTACCTAGAATGTTTTCACTACTGTTTTCTATGAGCACAGACAACCTTTCTGCCCAGGTCTGGGTCTCTGGTTCTTAATAAACCTAGGTATGAAAAGCATGTGTTGAGTAAAGTAGAGATTTTCTTGAATCTTCTGTCCCCCACACCATTAATAAGATTGGTTCAAGTGACTCTTTAGTCCTGAAAATCGTACCACTAAAACCTCTCTGGAATTCATCCCCTCGTCATTATTGTCACAACATTCTACCTAGTTTAAGCCTTTTCTTTTATAATTTTAAGACACTCTTTTTGTCTCTGTATCTGTCTCTATCTCTATCTCTCTCAGTAGGACCCCACACCCATTAAATTGTATTTTATAAAATACCCAGTACAGATGCAGTTCCTTGAGATATGCAGAGTCTATCGTGTTCTTTCACCCCAAGTCACTGGCCCTTGCCACTACACACCAAATTAAACGTCACCATTGCCTCATCTCATAAGCAGCTCTCTTTACTCCCCTCTTCTTTCATTTGGAAGGCAGAATTCCACCTCCAGGAAATACATTCTTTTTAAATCCTAACATCTTTTAAAGTGAGGAATAGGCCTAGGTGGGGGAGGCAGCAGTGAGGCTGTTTAGTAGGAGATGAAACTAGAATATGCCCTGACGCCACTCTGCCGCTACAGCCCCAAACCCGCATGTAGAAATGGTCTCCAGAGGTAGCCCAATACGAGGCTGCTGTCCTGTTGGCATTTATGTAAATCCCTTTTTAAGGTATGGGTGACATACACCTCTTTCTCTGATCCTCACTCTGAAAATCACTGTGGTTTTAACACTGGCAGAAATTCCATAAATTATCAGAACATAATATTCATTTTCCTCTCCATCATTTCATCCTGTCACACATAAGTAAAAGTCATCTTCCTGCCCATCGCATTCACTCGAGGACTGATTAGTAAGGGCCTGTCGCAGTAGAATGTCTTGACTTGGGCCCTCTCCTCCAGCTCTGCGCATCTTTAGCTTTGCACAGCGGTCTTTGCAGGGGGCCCCATTACCTGAGTGCCCCAGAACTATAATGCTTCCTTCATTGGATCAAGAAGGGAGATAGAGCTGTCTCTGAGGAAAATCACTAAGCGCTTTCTGCAATACTTGTCAAGGCCTTGGATTTTCACGAGTTAACAACTAACCTCTGAAATTTTTTTTTTTCCTATTGAAGGCAGATAGGCCTGAACTATATATCACACCAAGTTACTATAGTCAGTCAGAGGCAAAGGGTTCTGGCCAAAATGTTTTCTGGGTCCAGCTCACTCTTCACAGTCTCCAGACCTCCTCTTCCTCTGGATCCTTATCTGAGAGGCCGGTCAGAGTTGCGGTAAAGAGTGTGCACTCTGCAGTTAACTGTTCTGACTGCGTTATGTATTAGCTCTGTCACCTCTGTCTCACCTCTCTGTGCCCCAATTTCCTGGTTTACTAAAGGGATGATAAAAGCTCCTACCTCATAGGTAATCATAAAGATTAAATATGTTTATACATGTGATGTACTTAGAAAAGTATCTAGCGTGTGGTAACCTTCCTATATATGTTGGGCATTATTAACATGCTACACCTTTAAAACCTTTCTAGCCCTACCGCCTGCCCAACCATGGCTTCCTATTACCTAAAAGATATTTGAAGTTTTAAATCCTTGGCCTTTAAATCCTTGGCATAGACGTCCCTTTGAGACCCATCCACACTCTGGCTTTCTAGCCTTATCTCTTGCCTTTTCCCTATTTACGACCCCTGTTTTTAATCATGTCAGACTGCATACCAGGTTCTCTCAGGACCTGACACACACACTAATAAATGCTAGTCCTTTAAGACCAGCTCTCAGGCCAAATACCATCTTCTCTGGGAACGTCCCTGGCCCCAGCGTTTAGTCCTTGACCAGGCAGTCAAGTTGTATAAGCTTGCACAGCCCATGTTTGCAATGTCATGACCCTTTGCTTCCTTAGGTGTCTTTTCCACTGTAACTACTCCACCTGGGGAACTTGGTGCTCAGTGTCTAGCACATAAATGGTGCTCAGTTAAGGCTGCTGAATAAGTGAGCACTGTAAACAGAAATTAGTATATATGCACATGAGATTTTAACTTTTATTGATTTAGCTTTTGGTCATTTATTGTTAAACATCTTGGAACCTTTTGCCAGGTTGAACTCACATGAAATATACACATTTGATAAAAGCTAGCTTCTTGAGAGCTGTTTCCTGGCGAAACCATAGATGGTCACACTAGCCATGATTGTAACCCCACTGCACTTTCAGAAATGGACCAACCCAAACACTACCCCAGTTTTCTCAGATCTCTCTGTCTCAATTTCTCTCGAGTTGCTGGCATCCTATGTTCAGGTATCACACATCAAGGAGCTACACTTTATTGAAGTGGACAGCCCCACAGAGAGATTCATTTGTTAAACTGAGTGGAGGTGAACGTTGTGGCTGCCCCGCTCTTGACATGCGTGATAGGACGTTAAAACGCCGAAGTCAGAGCTCCACGAGACAGTGTCCCTGCCTTAGAGGGTCCCCGGAAGCCTGAAACCTGATGGCATGACTCCAAGTCACTGCCTTATTAAAGGTGTAAACAACTAAACCCATGAGGGAAGAACCAAAGTATTGCAGCTCAGCCTACCAATTTGATAGGCTTACATTCCTACAGACTGCTTCAGGATAGAAAAAGCATAACATCGGCCCATGCTCTGGGATTTCACAGTTTAAAATATACTCGATTAGTGCCTGCAATTAATGTGTTATCTAAGCATTCACATAGCAGTTGAGCAAAGAATGCTGGCAGGCTTCAAGCTATCTCAGAGATTGTGTTTCCCATGTTTGTTGCATCAGTCTGAAGCCCTCTGAGGTCAGAGGCAGGGTATCGGTTGATGTTAATGTTGATGATTCTCCAAAGGAATAAGCACATCGTGGACCTATTGCAGAATGTGGTGTGGGTTTCACTTTTCTTGTGGGCAGAAGAATTCCGAAAACATCCTAACAGCTGTACAAAACCGCTGCCTAGGATAGATTTTAAATCAGAGAAGGGATGAGAGCTCCCTTGTCAACAGGATGGCTTCCATGTGCCACATGTTGGCATAGGCAAGAGATGACATAAGAGCAAAGGCAGTTGTCAAATACTGACACAAGCGAACGACACTGGACCCCGTGAGCGTGCAAGTGGTCAAATATGAAACCCAGACTACCCTTAAGCAGTGGTCACAGTGAAATCATGGCTAAAGAACGTTCCCAGAGGGCTGCCTCTGAAGGCACTGCCACCAGAGCTAATTCTCGCTCAGCACCCGAGAGAAGTGGCCCTCAGAGAACTGTGGCCGCCCGGACGGAGGACGGGCAGAGACGTCAACAAGGGCCCTAACACACACAGACTGACATGCATGCTTCAGGAAGCACAAAGCCTGGCATGAGGCTCAGGAGAGCCGACTGCATGCAGCTGTTGAGGCTGTGTGAGAGGGCGCTGTGGAAAATAGAAATCAAGGAAATAAAGCGGAGATTCTTCGTGGCTTGTCAATTATTTTACTCTAAAGGACATTTCAGTTGCAGTGGAAGGTTGGGATAGCTGGACGGCTGCAGCTGCAATGTTTGGTTCTCCCTGGGACGCATAGTCCATAGCATGGTGGCAGCTGTCTACCTGTTTCTCTGGCTGGAGTTGTCTAATTTCTCAGGGTTTTATTAGTGTTTTTACATTTCTGTATTCTTTGGACAAGCTCCAAGGGTAGTCATTATAGTTACTTCCCTAAACTTCATCACTATCTCACCAGTCTGTTTGTGGGGGTTGGATGCTAACCTAACCTTCACAGTAGTCTTTGCAGGTCCAAGTTTCTCTTCAGTCCAGTCTGTGCAAATAGTGAAAGATGTATTCATTTTTCAGCCTCCGTAGGACACACCTAAGAGTTTTCAAATAAATTTAAAAGAGTGTTACTAAATTCCTGTCTGAAAAAATGCAATGTCACATTATTAGCCCTCTGCAAGTTCCTGATGTTATTAGAAACTCCAAGATCTAGGTATGTTGACAGCATTTTCAGGGGAGAGGACCTTGGATTAAAGATAAAGAGTTCTAACTTCTACAGATGGACATTATTCTATATCATCCTTTTTCTTCCCCCAGTCTTCCTATCTGTAGAATTTCCCTCCATAAATATCACCTGAGGACCAGAAGCAAGAGGTAATGGTTTATAAACTGTTTCGAGCACGAGGTTGATGTGCCACATAGCATTTGAGGGAAAAAAATGCAAAGAATGACCAGACCGGCAGCGAGATGGTCCTCTGTCCCTACCAACTTTCCCTTCTCTAGGACAAAAAGGAAAACTGTTGGCAGACGAGAGTTGAGGGCGTCAGGGTTGTCAGGAGGAGGGGCAGAGTGTGGAGAGGAGACAGCCCGGGGTGGGGGTGGGGGTGGTTAATAGGGAAGAACAAAGAGACAGTTGCAGGCGACACACAACCCTAAATAGGGAGGACTTTTAGGAAAGCTTATTCTGTGTTATACGATCAAGTTTATGTTGATTTCCACTTTGCAGTCTCTTCTCCAGGATATTTCCACCGGCTTCCTTTCTACATCCTTTTCAGAAAATCTTTTTAGAAAATAAAGTACTGCTGCTTGTAACAAGGGCTGAGCAGCACGGTGCTCCCTGGTATAGATTATGCCTTTCCTCTCCTGATTATCGTATTATTTTAAGAAAAAAAAAAAAAGAAGAAGAAGAAGGGATATCCTTTCCCAAGATTCTGTATCTTATGCCACCAGGGAATTCCAATTCAGTAGTTGCAGGGATGGGGGATGGGTTTGTTTTTGTTTTGTTTTGTTTTGCTTTGTTTTCTTTCTGGTTGTGGGGACTCCCTAAGAGCTAAAGCAGGAAAAAAGTCAACACTAGATGGCTCTAGAAGATATATTCTTAATGGTTCAGCCTCTTGTCTGGTTAACCTGGGAATGGTTCCGTAGGCGTTTACCAACACACAGTGATGCCACCCTAGCCCCAGTTTTTCTGGACTTTACATGATTAATGCTCTGTAATTTTACTTACATGATAGGAATTCGTCTTGGTCTATGCTGTGTGAAACACTTCATATAAGGACTCACCCTATTCTACAGGAAGTGCAATACAGGTTACCTACTATTACTTAATCAGTAGACCTGCAACAAGACAATTGTTTGTTAGTGCAAAATTCTCCTGCCCACAACTGCCAAAGGCCTGCAGCTCCTAGCTGCATGTGTGCAGTGCCCAGTGCCTTGTAGGTTCTCAATAAATACTTGGTGTGTGGATAGGTACAAAAGGTTTTTTTAGCAAAAACTAATTGATCTGGCCAGTTGAGCTAAGAATATGTAGGCATAGAGTTACAACCAGAATAAGTTCTTTTCTCCTTACGCTGTTGGAAGTGGTTGAGGTAAGATTTGAGGCATCTCTCGTTTGGAATTCAGCAAGACCAGCCTTCTCATTATGTGGAGCAGTACACTGAGTAATAAGAAATCTGGCATGGCTATAGTTTCTTGCACATAGGCTATGCTCAATAAACATTTATTGAATGACTGTCTTGTTACCAAGACTTTGCAGCAATAAGCTTTAGAGGGTTTAGTCTGACCATCTGCTTGAGTGGGATGAGTTGTGATGATGATAGTTCAAATCGGGTTTGTGTTCACAAATTCGTAAAATTCAAGTAAGATAGATGCAGACCCTCTGTCAGAAAATATTGCAGTATCTGGAAATCTATTGCTTTTCAAATAAAAGGCACAGAGGTGGGACTATTGTACACTGATGGCTGTAAATGGGACCAGGAGTACTTGGAAACATATTGAAGAAGCTTTACAATTGAACTTTGCTCATTGGGGAACCTTGGCCACAGCTTCCTGGTCATTTTTCATGGAAAATGAGATGCCTTTGGCCAGTGGCGCTAAGATGGCTTCTTGATAGCCCTTCCCCTGTCAGCTAATTTCTGTTCATCCGTCCTCACTATGACTGCCCGAGTGACTTTTCTCTAGTTCATATGAAAATCTGCAGTGGGAAAACTGAAACCTAGATCAGGATTCAACCTTATCCCATGGCTGTGGGCTCACGCTTAGCCATGCCATCCTGGTTTTTGTTTCCTTCATCTTCATATTCCTTCAAAAGATTTCCCGTATGCATATTTTGTGAAAAATATCAAGAAGAGCCATTTTCTTCAATAATACCTTCCCTTTGTTCACCAAGAAACACACCCAGGTTTGTTTGTTTGTTGATGTTTGCTTGTTTCCCTTTTCTTTGTGGTTCAGTAGCCCCAGGGAGGTTTCCCTGAGTGCCACTATTGACTGTTTGCAGCCAGGAGAGAAGAGAGTGCAGACAGAGGACCGAAGGATGCTTGTTTGTGATTCTCTCCTTTCCTGGCATTTCTTGTCCTCCTTTTCCCTCTTGTGTGTCTCCCTTCACCCTCTCAATCTTACGTCTCCATATTTAACAATAGTGTATGGAGTTGTCAGAGGAGAGAGAACTGGAGATCTAGAATTTTTTTTCAACAAATTATATTTCTTTAATAAATATGAATAAGCATCTCATAGATGAGTACAAATGGATGGACTTGATAAAGCCCATGGTATCTCATAAGAAAAGTCTCCAATGGCAAAGGTATTGGGGTGAGGGTGGAGCAGGGTACGGAAAGCAAACCAGAAGGTGTGAATCTGTACTATGAGGAGCCCAGGAGTTGGGACTCAGATGTTCACATCTTGCACCTGCCAACAGAGTACAGCAACTTTGTGTCTTCATGTCTCAACACCCAGAGCCCCAGCTTTATTTGTAAAGTTTAGATAGTAAGTAGCTATGAGGGTCATGGGAGGTTTGTTTTTTTTTTTTTTTTTTTCAAGTGAGATTTTGAAGAATTTTGTCAACTCTTCAGTGCTGAAAAAACAAAGAAGTCAGTAGAGATTGCTATTACTGAAAGAGACTTTAAAATTACTATAGCTGCTTGCTATTAGCTACTGGCATTAAGCAACTTTTACAACCAACAAGAAGAAAAATAATATGATTAAATTCTCTGACAAATAGTAATTTCATCTTATTCAAATAGTCTTCTTCTGAGGTGATCTCCAAAAATATAGAGCTATTTACAGAGATTAATAGGTCCTAACTTCCCTTTTATGAGATAAAAGAAAAAGGCTAAGGTCATGAAAAATTTGAGGCCTCGTGGTTGCGAGAAATTAATTTGTATTTCTGTTTTTAAAAATAATCTAAGTTCTGTGGAAAGGGGGCATGTTCCTTTTTAAAATAAAACAGTAGTCTAGGTCAGAGAGCTGTCCAGGAGCCAGGGTAAAATAAAGAAGCATGTAGGATTTCCTCACAACTGGTTTGTTCTGATGGTGTCTGCCTCGTGAGCCTCAGCTTGGTCAGGAGCTGCTAGTCATCTCTCGCCTCCACCAACCCCGTGAGGAAAGTGTCTTCTATCACCAAGAGCCAGAAGACAGTGTTGATGGAGGGATAGAGTTTGGAGGGTCGTTCTACGTTTCCTCTAACTTGATATACTTTTTGCTCTTGTCTCCTTCCTTCAAATCTCACAGAATCTCTGGGTTCTGAGCCTTGAACTTTGAATGTGTCTGCCTGTCTCCTGTGATATCTCATAACTTCTAGATGCTAGT
>NW_006797481.1:5673746-5676041 GCF_000442215.2 Lipotes vexillifer | reverse complement strand
GGAAAGAGCCAGGCATTAGAATCATGACAGGCCTGGGTTCAAGTCCTGACCCTTCCACTTACCTTGCACAGGCAAGGGAAATATTAGGTACCCAAAAATGTCTATTATAATTGCGTATATCACTTCTAAATCCACAGCTGACTTTATCCATTCTCTCTCTTTACTTATGCTGTCCCTGCTTGCTTCAAATCCACCCCTTCTTTTTTTTTTTTTTTTTTTTTGCGGTACGCAGGCCTCGCACCGTTGCGTCCTCTCCTGTTGCGGAGCACAGGCTCCAGATGCGCGCAGGCTCAGTGGCCATGGCTCACGGGCCCAGCCGCTCCGCAACATGTGGGATCTTCCCGGACCTGGGCACGAACCCGTGTCCCCTGCATCGGCAGGCGGACTCTCAACCACTGCACCACCAGGGAAGCCCCACCCCTTCTTGATGCTTCATCTCTCCCTCTCTTCTGGCCACTGAAACCTGACTGGCCCTGCCCCAGCTCTGACAATAACATGAATTATAGTTTCAACGTACAAAGATCTGTGGTTGAGAGTTGCAGTTAAGTAGCAAGGTAATTCCCTTCTAAATGGAAAATGACCATCACAGGTATTTTCATGACACAGTATTTCATTTTAGTGAATTTTTTTTTAAATTCTTTCAGGACATGTAAGAAAGGAGAAAAGAGGAAATTGAAATAGCAAACTAGAAATTTATGGTATTCAATTATAATAAGCAGGCAAGTTAAAGGTATCTCCAATCAAGGAGAAAAAAGGGCTAAATAATTATATGGCTGCCATTTATTGAACACCATACATTATACCAAGTACTTTACATAAATTATCTAGTTTACTCATTGAAAAACCCTATGAGTTTTGGGCACTATTATTATTCCCGTTTTACAGCTGAAGAGACTTGGGCCTAGAAATATCGTCTTATTTCCTAGTTACATGCTCTATAAGTGGTAGAGCCAGGATTCAAGCTCAGTTTTGCTTTCCATAGTACAGCGTGCTGAATCTAGAATCTGCTTGCAAAGGCTCCTCAAACTTTGTGTCATACCAGAGCCACATATAAGTGCCTAAGATGTTCCATCATAAATTAGAAGATTTAAAGCTAAGTTATAAGTTATTCCTATAGTAAAAGTGTATGGTGAATTAAACAGACCATTAAAGAATAACAAAGCAAAATAGCAATAGCTAACATTTATTGAACACTTGGCTTATGCCAGGCAGTATCCTAAATGCTTTAAACGTATCAACTTATTTTATTCTCACAACAACCCAGTGAAGTAAATATTATAATTATGGTCATTTTACAGATATGAGGAGACTGAGTACAGAGAGTTAAGAAATGTGCCAAGGTTCACATAGTAAGTGGTAGAGTTAAGAATTGAATCCAGGTAGCATTGTATCAGAAGCTATATTTGTAACCTCTGTCCTATATCAACTGCCTACTTAATTTACTCCTTTATTTTTGTTTCTTTGACTTCTTTTATACAATGTATTGTCTTTTGGTTTTTTTTTTTTTTGCTGTACGTGGGCCTCTCACTGTTGTGGCCTCTCCCATTGCGGAGCACAGGCTCCGGACTCGCAGGCTCAGCGGCCATGGCTCACGGGCCCAGCCGCTCCGCGGCATGTGGGATCTTCCCGGACTGGGGCACAAACCCGTGTCCCCTGCATTGGCAGCCGGACTCTCAACCACTGCGCCACCAGGGAAGCCCGATGTATTGTCTTTGAAAGTTGTAGTGAAAAGGTCTCTCTTATAAGCAGCAGTGACCTTCACCAGCTGTATTTAATATCTGGATGTTCTCTGTGAGGGATGCTAGGGAGCAAATACTTCTCATGGAGTGATTCCCCATGGCTGTGCCCTGCCCAACCTCTGGGGCGCTTCACTTGTACACCAGAATGGACTTGCCTGTAATTGACCATTTTTCTACCTAGAGTTAAAATATTTGCTGTTACTTTACTCTCAGGAGCCAGCTGTCTATCCCATCCCTCGATCCCTACATCCTTGGTGCACTCATAGAACTTGCTCCCCCTGTTGAGTCTGAGGTTGTATACTCTAGCTTACCTTACTGCCATCCATTAGAAACACAAAATTCCTTTTTTTATCCTTTGTATCATGTTTTAAATGACATTTTAAACCTTCCTGTGTCTTGAGCCATATTTTAGATTCTTTTTGTGAAGGGGAAGATCCTGTCTATCTTGCTCAGTGCTCTGTGCCTGATGCCTGGAACAGTCCTACTCAAAGTATGTGCTTAAAAAGTATCTGTGGGGCTTCCCTGGTGGCGCAGTGGTTGAGAGTCCGCCTGCCGA
>NW_006797481.1:5673199-5673736 GCF_000442215.2 Lipotes vexillifer | reverse complement strand
GGGCTTGTGCCCTCGTCCGGGAAGATCCCACATGCCGCGGAGCGGCTGGGCCCGTGAGCCGTGGCCGCTGAGCCTGCACGTCTGGAGCCTGTGCTCCACAACGGGAGAGGCCACACAGCAGTGAGAGGGCTGCGTACCGCAAAAAAAAAAAAGTATCTGTGGGATGATGCTTTTGCCCAGTATTTAAATTCTAAAAGAGCATGGTCACACTCTCAAAAGTTCTTATCATTCCTGTTAAGTTCTCTGTTGTTTAGAACCAGACCAAAATATCAGCTTCTTTATTCTTTTAGCCTGAGAAATGAATCTGTTAGTTAAGTTAGGTAATATGACCAGTTTCTCCGTGAATTGAACAGAATGGGATTGACAGGAGACGAAGCTAGTGTTAGGTTCAGAATCGGTATTAAGAAAGCATCATCCTCGGGCTTCCCTGATGGCGCAGTGGTTGAGAGTCCGCCTGCCGATACAGCGGACACCGGTTGGTGCCACGGTCCGGGAGGATCCCACATGCCACGGAGCGGCCGGGGCCCTGCGGCACGG
>NW_006797481.1:5654271-5673010 GCF_000442215.2 Lipotes vexillifer | reverse complement strand
CAAAAAAAAAAAAAAAAAAAAAAAAAAAAGAAAGCATCATCCTCATTTTTTCTCCATTTGGATGTCTGCATTGTAGTACTGCAGTTTTGTTACCTCATATGTCACCCTAGTACCTTTTATTCATCCTCAAGTTTATGTATTCTACCCTGGTGTGTATCATCTTGCCTTACTGTGATAGGAGCCGATCTTTATCTTAAGGATATTGATGGAAACATTCTCCCCAAAGGGTTTAGTTTGTTTACAGCAGTAGTTTTGTTGTTTTTTTAACAACCAAGTATGACTTAAATATGCTCTGCGTTCAAAAACTTTTATCTTGCTACTACTTAGAGCATATATTAGTATTTAGCACAGTGCCCAGTAATTGCTTTTTATTCCAGCTACCCCCTCTGCCTAAGGGAGTGCTTAATAAATAATAAGTGCCCAGTGAATAGTAGTTGCCATTATTATTGTTGGAGAAAAGTCATATAAATTTGCAGTTTACCAGAAGAGAATATGACTTAGCAGACAAAAAGAAGAAATTGGTATCTTCTCTGCCATTCCTTCTGATGCCTTATAAAACTTCACTGATATTAATTATCTCATCTTCCACTGTGCCTGCATATGCAAAATAAGGGTGACCTCTTCCTCTAGAAGCTTCATGACTTAGCAAAGACTAAGATACATTGAGTCATTTGCAAAATAAATGTGAAGGGCAAGCAGTGCTTGCTCAGTTTTTTAGACTGTTGACCTAGCCATGGAATTAGCACTGAGATCATAATTTTTGCCCTTTTTTGAAGAGAAAAGTAGCTATCAGAGTTGCTAGCCAAGGTAGGAAAATTCAAGAGGGGAATTATGGCTCCGAAGAGCAAGCATTCTTCTGGGGAGATTAGTAATGGCAATAATACAGCAGCTCCGCCCTGTAAGGAGCAAAAGTGTCCACGTCCAATAACCTTATCTATGCCATAACGTACCTTGTATGGGTCTGGCCCAAGTCACTTGCTTAGCTAACAAGGACAGTTGTTTGTTTGAATTATGAATATTGTGGTGGGGCTGGGATATGTTACCTCCTTCAGGACTGAGCCTCCTATTTCACAGCCCACAGCTGAGTTGCCCTCTGCTGAAAGAAGCTGCTTCACCCAATGTTATGCCACCTCCCTGGCGGCAGCCTACACCCGCTGGGAGGTTCCAAGGCTTGGCCTCTTGCCTCAATTTGCCACAACTCTAAAGGACCACCCTCTGCTCCCAAGAGGCCTCTGTTGCAAATGCGTCACAGATTAACTTCTCCCTCTGCCCATCTCTGCCTCCAAAACCCTGCGCAGATGTTACTCCTGAGGGTACTTCCCAATAAACTTCACGCACACAAATCTTGGAGTCTCAGAATCTGTTTCCTAGGAAACCTTGACATACAACGTACACTATGTCTACATTCTAAGGAACAATTTTTATCACTATTTCCAGTTTTTTGAATGTCATCAATTTTATGATGAACACAAAACTCCCGTAACCTAGTGAATTTTCCCATTGACATTTGCCATGCTGTGTGCTATGTAGCTTATTTCTCAAGTGAATGTAGCATAAATGACCTCAAATAGACGAAATGCCCTGAGGGACTAGTATTAGTCATAGTTTCAGTATTATACGTCATGATCATTTCCAAAACAATGGGGGAAAGGGTGGCAACCAATCAGTACTCTCTGGCCATTCAATTAGGGGTCAGATTGTGACTAGGGAGACTGTATTCATTTCCTGGGGCTGCCATAACAAATTACCACAAACTTGGTGACTTAATACAACAGAAATGTATCCTCGCACAGTTGTGGAGGCCAGAAGTCTGAAATGAAGGTTTTGGCCAGGTTGGTTCCTTCAGGAGGCCCTGAGGGAGAATTTGTTCCCTGCCTCTCTCCTAGCTTCTGGTAATTGCCAACAAACCTTGGCATTTCTTGCCTTGTAGATACATCACTCCGATCTCTGCCTCTGTCTCCACATGGAATTTTCTTCTCTATGTCACCTCTATATGGCCTCCCCTCTTTTTACAAGGACACCAGGCCCACCCTAATCCAGGGTGACTTTGTCTTAACTAATTATATCTGCAAAGGCCCTATTTCCAAATAAAGTCACATTCTGAGGTTCTGTGTAGGCATGAACTTTTGGTGGATACTATTCAGCCCACTTCAGAGACCAAGTCAGGAAGCGAGCGTGATTTGCTTCCCTGTTGGTACCTTTATTTGTGCTGTGAATCTTTTAATTAACCCTGCTGTTCTTTTTGAAGAAAATACAGTGAGACAGTTGTGTGCAGTGGGCCACACCCAGTGACAGAAGGCTCCTCAAAGGCTTAATCAATTAGATAATTAGTAGGACCAAGAGGGAATTGGTAAAGCAGCAGGAGTAAAACCGGAGGAAGGATCATTACACAGAGTCTGACCATTAACTTTTAGTTACACGGAAAAAGGAGCTTTGGGGGGAAAAATAACAAAACAGATTTGGAGAGAGGTTTTTTTCACTCTTACTTCTTATTCCAAAGCAAGTTCTGATGAGGTAGTTGAGTTCACACAATCAAATCACTTGAGGAAAAAGCCAAAAGGAATGCAAATATATTTAGTTTGGTCACACAAGGGATCCACACATGTAAGATCATAGGTGGGGCAGCAAGCCTATCCTGTGAGTTCCAGAGACCCTGGGAATGACCAAGATGACTGCATGAGGACCCCGTGGTCCTGCTAAAAGCATCTACTGCCTACTACCCACTTTCCTCTCACTTTTTCCCTCTTAGCCCTCTTGATTATAAAACTAAGGCAATTTTAATCTAGCAAAAAATGGTGAGAAAGCTAGTGGGCAAAGAGGCTTCCCAGGCTACACAGAGACACATAAAAACACACTTAGTAACCATTTCTACATATGCCCATAAGATAGTTTTCTTTTTGCTGTTTAGGCAGAAAGGTTTCAGGGAATCTTCATCTTTTTTATGGGTATTTTCCCTCTGAACTTTTCACCACTTTCATTGATCAATTATCATCTCTAAAAAACTTGGAGCTTGGTTCCACCTTTGATGCACAGACACTTGTAATACTGGTCCCTTACTCGGAACCAAGTCTTAGACAGTGAAAATCTCAGGAGGAAAAGGTAAAAAAAGAGATCTGGATATAGAAACCTCCTTTACTGCCCTACCATGTATTACCAAAACAAAGGGGAAGGGAAGTTATTAAGGTGGAACCCGATAAAAATGGCTGATATTCGGTTGGTTTTAATTAACAAAAATTGCATTTGCAAATGATTTGACGTAATATAAAAATTTAAACATCTACTTTTTGTCAGGCACTATGTTAAGTGCCTTATTCATATATTATCTTGTATAATCCTCAGAGAAACCTTGCAGGATTGGTGTTATCAACTCTAATTTCTGTTGACGAAGCTGAGGGAGAATTAAATAATTTGCCCAAAAGGTCCCATAAGATTTGAACCCAAGTCTGCTTCACATTTAGCAAAGTCATTTGGGCCTGTTGAAATGTACTTCAAGACTTTATGATAAGATTGTTCCCAAACACTATGGTCAAAATTCTTGAAATCAGAAAGACTGCTGTGCCCACAAGCTTCAAGTGACGTACGAGGATTGTTATAAACTGTCAAGGAGATGTCTGTGGTCCATGGGATGGGTGATGTAGTCACTGCTTTGAATGATGCTGGCAGGTCACAGCACACTGATAGCAACGGGTAAAAAGATACTGGGGAGGATGTGAAAACCCCTTGAGAAGAAGATCACTTTAATTTTTGCGTTATTGATGGGTTTTACGGAAAAGCGGCCATGTTACTCCCTGGCAGCTGTGCAATTTGCCTTTATATAAAGAGGCAAACAAAAAGCAAGCTCTGCATTGGTAACTTCTTAGAAAGAAAGGAAAAGAAATTCCTAGGGCTATAGCTATAATGTACATATTCAGTATTATTTTAGTTTCAGGTATATAACATAGATTTCATATTTTTACAAATTGTACTCCATTTAAAGTCATTACAAAATAATGGCCATATTTCCCAGTGCTGTACAATATATTCTTGTGGCTTATCTGTTTTATACATGTAGTTTGTATCTCTTCATCTCTATCTTGCCCCTCCCCCTTCCCACTCCCCACTGGTAACCACTAGTTGGTTCTCTATATCTGGTGAGTCTGTTTCTGTTTTGTTATATACATTTGTTTGTTTTAATTTTTAGATTCCACATATAAGTGATAACATAGAATATTTTTCTTTCTCTGTCTGACTCATTTCACTAAGCATAACACCCTCTACATCCGTTCGCATTGTTGCAAATGGCAGAATTTATTCTTTTTCATGGCTGAGTAATATTTGTTGTATACATATACCACAGCTTCTTTATCCATTCGTCTGTTGGTGGACACTTAGGTTGCTTCCATATCTTGGCTATTGTAAATAACGCTGCTGTGAACATTGGGGTGCATGTACCATTTCACCTTAGTGTTTTGTTTTCTTCAGATATATACCCAGCAGCAGAATTGCTGGATCATATGGTAGTTCTATTTTTAGCTTTTTGAGCAGCCTCCATACTGTTCTCCATAGTGGCTGGACCAATTTACAATTCCACTAACAGTGTACTAGGGTTCCCTTTTCTTTACATTCTTGCCAACATTTGTTATTTGTAGACTTTTTGATGATAGCCATTTTGACAGGTGTGAAGTGATATTTCATTGTGGTTTTGATTTGCATTTTTCAGGTGATTAGTGATGAACACTTTTTCATATGCCTATTGGCCATCTGTATATCTTCTTTGGAAAAATGTCTACTCAGGTCTTTTGCCCATTTTTTAATCAGATTGGTTTTTCTATATTGAGTTGTATGAGCTGTTTATATATTTTTGGATATTAACCCCTTATTGGTCATATCGTTTGCAAATATTTTCTCCCATTCAATTGATTGTCTTTTCATTTTGTCAGTGGTTTCCTTTGCTGTACAAAAGCCTGTAAGTTTAATTAGGTCCCATTTATTTATTTTTCCTTTTGTTTCTTTTGCCTTAGGAGACAGATCCAAAAAAAATATTGCTATGATTTATGTCAAAGAGTGCTCTACCTGTGTTCTCTTTCAGGAGATTTATGGTTTCAGGTCTTTAATCCATATAATGTACATATTCATACATGCATTTGAAACTCCATGTGTCTTCAGGATGTTATGGAAGTTGATATTCATAAGGGCGATCACTGGACATGGAGACAATGCTAGATTACCTTTAGTATATTAGAGTCTGGTTGAGAAGCAGAGAAGTGGGTATTGAAAGAGATTTCACACTTACTAAAAAATATACCTTAAAATAGCAAAGTCTTTATAGGGTTAATGTTCAACTTTCTGGGAAAACTCTGTCATCCAGAATGACTCATTCCCTTAGACATCTAGGTAGGTTTTACTGTATTTTAATTATATACATATTTTTGTAACCAGTCAGATAAGATCTTTCATTCAGAGTTTTGTCCATGCTTTCGTTACTTATAATAGGCTGTGATTGGCATAATAATCATACCAGAAAGTCATTTATTATGCTGGATCCGTTAACATTTGATTCCTCATTAAGAATATTGCCATGTCTGCACTTGTATTTTTTCTGCTGACAGTTTTCACAGAGTTTCTTGATTTAGTTTTATGATTGAAGTTTCAGAAATAAATGTTTTAATTTAATGTTCACTTGGTATAACAGATTTGAACAATAGTTTAATTAAAAAACACTGTGAGTTCCTGATAAAGAAAAGTTTGTTGATGTCCATTTGGGATGATTTGCAGCATGTCTTGGTGAAGGTTGCACAGAGGCCCACTATGTGCTGCACTTGTCAGGTTCCATCCGAGCATCTATAACTTTCAAAGCAGGTATTGATAAACACAGTCATGACCAGGAAGAATGAGAAGGGGATGATGAGAGCCCTGTTTCACAGAGGACCCCAGCCTCCTCTCTGACCTCTTCTCATCCCTGTCTAGTCAACACTTCTGAGGCTCTATCCCCAATGAACTTCTAGCAATTTCCTAAACAAGCTATGTGCCTTTATGCCTCTGGGTCCATGCTTTTCCTGCTACCAGAACTCTCCATCCTTCATTCTCCTAGTTACCTTCTGCAAGGGAACGTCCTTCCCCATGAGAACGACTCGTCCCTCCCCCTCCTTCCACTCCTGCCCCCAGGGCTCCGTTCATAACTCTGTGAGCACATTTAGCTCTGACCGTCCTCTTAGTTGCCCTCAGCCTGACTGCCCTGAAGGCCGCTTTACCAGGGCAGGCACTGTGCCTGTGCAGCGCTCTACCCCCAGTTGCCAGCAGGGGGCCTAACACATTTACGTTTTAAATTGAATTGATCTATCAGCAGCATGACTAAGGTCACATTTTGCATTTATGACGTAATGTGTTTTGGAAAGGACCAACATGGAGGGTAATACCAAGATCCTGATTTTCTAACTTTCCTGCTGGTTTATATCCATCTGCTATAGACGAAGCTTCTCTTTATAACTTTTTGTCACAACATGTAGAGATTTACCTTGTGCACAATTTGGAAAAGAAAAATCAAATACTCATTTATCCATGAAATACTTATCGAGCACACAGCTTAGGTGCCAGGAAAAGTTTACTCTGTGTAGCACATAATGCTCACCGTCGGATCAGACTCCTTGATAAAAGCAGAGAACAAAAATGAGAAAACCTGGCATTGAGATCAGATTTTTCCCACCCTATAAGCCGTCAATAAAATTCTCCCTTGGAGACTTAATTTCTTAATTAATTAATTTCACACCATTAACAGAGCTTTTAAAAATATGGTACCTGTCTTCAAATAGCTTTCTTTTGAGTTGAGCATATTCTTTAGTGGAACAGAAAATAATTCTAAAGCAAAGTGGGACTGGGAAGAATAGCGTAATAATAATAATAGCTGACCTTTACCAAATACTGTGATAATATAACTATGTGGGTATGTGTATATATATACACATACAGATACATAAAATACATATATTCGGTATGTATATTATATCTGTATATAATATACATCCTATATGTACATAATATATAGCATTTAATCCTCATAACAACACTATGAGGAAGGTATTGTTAGCTCCATTTTACAGCTAAGAAACTTGAGGTACAGAGAGGTTATGTGATTTGAACCCAGGCAGTGGTTGCTAAAGGTTGTTCTCTTAATCACTACATTACACTTGCTCTCAATGGCTTCAACAGGAAAAATAACTGACTCCTGATTATTGAGATAGAATAGAGTGAGGAGGTCCTGGAGTGGCCTAGCACGACCTGGGGTGGCTTCTTGCCGACTGAGAGTTTTGAGCTGGATCTTGCAGAAATGGTAGACATTGGCAAGTAGTCTGGGTGGATGAAATGACCAAGAGCACAGGGTGGGCTGAAGCAAGATGGGAAGTCAGTTGATTTGGCAGGCACATTTGTCTCTCATACTTAGCAGTGTTTTCTGAGGTCAAAAAGGACGGTCCCAATTTTGAAATTAGTATATGAAGTATAATGGTTAGGTTGCTTTTTGCACAGAGCTATGGAGAAAATTACAGGTTGTAAAAAATCTAATTATGGCAATTATTTGATAGATAATCTATTTCAGATTTTTGAAAAATACTATCCGGAATCAACTTTTAAAGATAATCTGTTCAAAGTCATCCCCTATTAACATGCATATGTATTGACCAACTCAGGGGCAGAGCATGATTATATAATATCTCAAAAAGAGATAATATCCTCAGCTTCTGGGACCTAAATACCTGTGAAAAAAATAGGTGGCAAAATAACCGCTATCACAATCCAGCCTCTTCACTCCCCAAATCAATGCCACACAATTAAAATAACAGCAAAACTCAGTTAAACTATATATTTTCCTATAGATATAAACCTTAAATATGTGTGTATATGAGTGTGTGTGTGAGTGTGTGTGTGCGTGTGTGTGCATATGTGTGTAGTGAGAGATTTTGAGCAGAGACTGAAAGCAGAGCCATTTCAACAAAGGAAAAAATATTTGGTACGATATGAAAATTAAGTTTACGATAGAAATACCTTGAAACTGCAGGAGCAGCGTACTAATTCTGCGAATATTATGTTTTATTCCTTTACCTATTCCCACGTGTAATACTTTATTCTCTTTGAATTTTCTTCTAATGCAGTTTAACCCTGGTTTTGAGAGTGTCCATCAGCTTAATTTCTTTTATTAATATGAATTATTCTCCTAGCGAGTAAAGCTAGCTAATGTGTTTCTCCCTTTATCATTTCATACAAATGGTAAATAAGGAGAGAATATGATTTTCACTTTTGTTTTTTTCCCAAATCTAAACAACGAAATCAGAGAATCTGTTTCTGAGATCTGGAGTCTTGGTATTTGTTGATCTCTATAGAATCAACACAGTTCATCAGCTGTGAGCCACATCATCAGGCTGACTTAATTCAGTGTTCAGCAAATTAATTCTATCTTACTAATGTGACTAAAAACTAAATTTTATATCAGTATAAACAGTCATTAAACTGCAAATACCAACTTGTGCAAGCTGTTGAAAAAGACTCATTTTTAATTATAAGTGGATTCTGATAAGAATACTATTAAAAGTGTTCTAATAGGGAAATGTTAGAGTGATTAATGTGCAGTTGTTTGCATTTTTAATATTTCACTCATATATCAGATTAGTATTTGTGCATACTGTCAGACTTTATTCTGTCCTTGTCAAAACACTTATTACTGCTGACAGGTATAACATATCCACATTAATCCTTAATTCCTTGATTCAATTTTCTAATTGCTTTTTTGGCATGCAATGGTGGCCATTAAGTATTATGTGATGTATTCATCATATGGTATAATAATGTGCTTTAAAAATTAGATGTGTCACTTAAAGTACTTGAACAGGAAGAAAAATTACTAAGGATTGGAAATTTCAAATTTCACTGTACTTAGACTAAGTATTAGATATTGTTATGTCACACATTCTGGAGGTTGTCCATAAATCATAGTCACAGAATGTTGAAGAGATCCTAAAATCATCCAGCCTACTTGTTCATTTTCCAGTTGGGAAAACTGATTCAGTAATATGCCCAGGATCACACAACTAGATACTGGCAGAACTGGTCCTAGAACTCAAGTGTTCTGAACCCTGCTCAGAAATGGGGCAAGTATACGCATATAATTTTTATATTCCTCCTATTAATAGTCAAGCTGAGAGAATGAGAGACTCCTTGGCTTCTTAAGCTATATTTTTTATCATTATTGTATAGTGGTTAAGAATAAAGATACTAGAATCAAACAGACCTGGGTTCCAATCCTCGATCTGCCACTCACTAGCTGTGTTACCCAGAGAATATTATCTGACCTCTCTGAATTTCAATTCCCTCATCTGTATAAAATAGAAAATAACACAATAATGCACATAAAGTGCTTAGCACCGCTCCTGGTTCCTAGTAAGTACTCAATAAATGTTCGCTGATATTATTTTTCAGTGTTTTATTTTATCCCTTTAATATCCATAATTTAATTTAAATCAGTTTCTACCCACTCATACGTTTGATGAGTGGGTAGAAACTGAGTCATACCTCCCAGTTATCTCACCATGTGACAATTGCATTTATTCTTTCATTTACTCATTCACTTACCATGTGTAAAATGCACTCCATTAGATGCTATAGGTAAGGCAAAAAGGAATCCAATATGATACCTGCCTTGGAAGAGTAGGAATCTAATAGATTCCTATGTTGTAATCTAATACAACAATTACATCAATACCTGTAGTAAAAGACTGGGAAACATCAGTCCCCAAAAGGTGACACAGGTGCCATGCTTAGGCTTTTCAAAGAGAAGAAGTAAGTTCAGGGCCAATAGACGTGAATAAGAGACTGGACCTGCCCTCAAGGAGCTTGTTCCAGTGGGAAGACAGGGCAGTTGCCCAAGTGTCACTCAAGGTGGAAAATGAAAAGGGCCGTAACAATTAAAGAACTAAGGAGGGAGAGACTAAATACCTCAGACCAGGGAAAGCTTCATGGGTGAGTTGGCTTTGAGGGATATATAATTTTAGGAAAGTTAGAGGCCTATAGGAAGGATCTCCTGGACAGTAGGAATATTATGAAGGAAGGAAGGAACAGATTCTGGAAACCCTGGGCACAGACGTTAAAGAGTGAGCACTTACATTGACTAAAACATGGAGCTTGTGCAGAATAAAAGATAAAGTTTGATGAGTGGGGAGACACAAGAGCCTGGCAACCCTGAAATGACATCTTGGACTCCATTTTACAAAGTCGCAGCTCTCAGCCCGTTTTGACACATAGGCATGTTTTTTTGGCAGCAAAATTTTTGAGATTTAATGTTTTAAATCAATCTTGTACTTTTCAGCTCACTGTGGTACCGACCGCTTTTTATTGTCTTATTCTACAAGTTAAGGCAGTCTTCTTACCTATTATAAACAGTATGCGTAACGGTTAGGCGTACAAGCTCAGAATAGACTATAGTTCTCCAAATCCTGGCTTGGTCACCTGTTAGGTCTGCAACCTTAGTTATGTTATTTAAACTCTTTGGAGTTCTAGAGCATTGAACTAAAACCCTACTTAAATTGCAATGACGAGTCCAAGGACATCAGATAATTCTCTTAAATCCTTAGCTGCTGGGGTTAGTTTCCAGTGTCGCCCACCTACTGCTTCCCTCACTCTTAGAGAAGAGGCCAGGGGAGGAAGGACCAAGTAGCCAGCTTTGCCTGTTGGTGTCTTCAAAACATCCAGCGATTCTTATAGCAGCAGTTTCCCAGGCTAGATCCCAGGTTCAGATGGTGGCCTCCCTTTTTTAGGACATGTTATTATGAGTTTTAAGAACTGTAATCTTGAAAATCCTTATGATTCCAGGAGCTTCTCTGGTTATTTGCTTGTCTTTAATAGCTGAAAAATGAAAAGAGTTTAACATAGAATTGTTGCTCCAAAAAAACAAGAACTTGAAGATATGAGTACAATAGTTTGAAAAACACTAGTGTGAACAAAGCGAGTCTTTTGTAAAAGCTCCGTGTGCTTAATGAGCAAGGACTGCTAATTACAAAACTGTCAGTGATATTTTCTGGCACGGTCTAATGCCAGCTTCTTTCGGTACAACAAATATGAAAATGCCTAGAAGTAAATCACATTTGCTGAGTGCTGTGGGCAAACAAACCCATGCCTTATCTCTTTCAAAGGCAGCCATGGAAAATACATGATAAATTGCACAGTTCAGTGAGCATGTTATGTCATTGTGAAATGATTTTGATTCATGGTTATGTATTTATTGCTAAACAACTGACAAACCTCAAGGTATCAGAAATATCATTCATGGGGTTTTGCTATTTTCTCTTGCAAAATTCAAGTGCTATGAAGTGTTTTTCTTTTTTATTTAAAATACTTTATTGGAAGTGATATTTGCCACAGTCGTTGGAAATAATTTTTTAAATTATATGAATTCCTGCCAGAAGTGTCAAAGAGCTGTGCTAGTCACTAATATTTTTATCATAATGAATAATTCATATTTTTGCTAATATCCTTTTATGAAAATTTTATAGCTAAAAATAGACAAAGTTGTAAGCCAGTTTGATTTCAGAATAGGATTATAATCTCATTTCATATAGCTTATCAATATAATGAAATTTTTGAATGTTTTCTGTGCAATAGCAGTAAAATTAAGAGTGAGAGAATTATATTAAAGAAGATTTTACAGAAGTGGCTTTTATGCAAACATAATTCCTTTTCCATGGTCAACATATCTTACTATACTCTATCCATTGCTGACTCTCTTCAATTTAAAGTATTAAATAATTAAGCCGTTTTCTACTTGAAACTTAGTTATTTTTTACTAATTTTTCTCTCAATTGGTGCTTTTGGCATGAGCATTTGATGTTTAAAACCTTTTCTTCTAGTGTTAAAAGCAGCAGGAAAGGTAGCCTGACAACACACAATATGCACAAGGCATATTGTAAGCACTTAATAAATGTTAGCTATTCATCAACAGATGTACTCTCACATTGTGTCTTGTTTTTCTAAATCTCGTAAACCAAGAACCACTGTTTCTCAACTGGTGGTTTTGTTTTGTTTGTGTTGTTTTGTTTTGTTTTGTTGTAATCATGAAATTCTTCTTTTCTGAGTTTTATAATCAAGTATTTTAACGTGGCTTTGGATATTTTGAGTAGTGCCATTGAGCTCTTACGAATAAAATAACAAAGAAAACCTTGCCTGATGGTAGAAATGATAAATTATTTCTTAGGTATATTAAAAGGGATTTGGGTATTTCTAATATATCGCCATCATTTAAACCTGAATTCATTTTATTTTCCTTTAGTATATTTTAACCAATTGACCTTTACATATACTTTGCATTTATTAAATTAGGATAAATTTTAGTAGCCTAGAAATACGATTCAAAACATTCATAGTGTTTTTCTTTTAGCCTTGGAATATGACAAGCCTATTCTCTAAATATTTACATCATTGGAGAATATCTATGTACTTATGCTGATTTTGGCTTAACATTTTCAAAAATAAATCTGTTAAATTAAATGTAAGCTTTAAAGGGGAAAACCATAGATCTTGTAACTTGATACAAGTATTGCAACATTGCTTACAGCATTTTCTTGGAAGATTTTTATGCCCTTCTACTACCATGGCTACTTTCACTTTTATATTCAAAATTCCCAAAATGTATCTGTATGAGGATAATTTTAAAACATGAGATTTATGCTGCTATAAGGGAGAAATCCTTTATAACAACATAAATCCGTTGTCACCAGAAATTTCAGTCTAAGTTTTACATGAAAGCGAACATATTTTATGTTTAATGCCTCATTAAACTTTCTGGAAATGGCAGTATTCTAAAATATTCTAGGTGGATGACTACATATGTCTGTATTCCTTCTGAAAAATTCAAACATCAGTAAAAAAAAAAAAAGACTAAACAAATCATTTGTTCTAATAATTAAAGTAGTGGTATTTTCTCTTCCATTTAATTTTGCCTTTATGTATAGATGTTACTTTAAGTCAACCATGTCTCGCCTGCACTTTTTGAGTGAAATAGCCTAAACCACCATTCCTCAGCCAAATGATGTTCCTATTGTTTCAAAGGTGACGTTGTATTTAAACCTTAATTCTCTGTGTGTTTTTGTTCACATGTGTGTGCCTGGATTGTGTATGTTCACACACATGTGCTTGCACGTGTGTTTATGTTTGTGTGTGTGGGTGCGTGATTTTTTTGTACATTCACAATATGATAAACTGCATTGTGTTGCTAAGAACATGGACTCAGGAAGCAGCCTACCTGAGTATAAATCCCAGCCCTGCTACTTCCTAGTTGTGTGAATTTGAGCAAGTTTTTTTAACTTCTTGTTTTCATGTTCTCATCTTACAGGGTTGTTGTAAGATTTAAATAAGTTAATACATGTAAAGCATTTTGAACACCTAATCCATAGTATTTAATAACATATTAGCATTACCGTTATAATCATTATCATATATTCATTTACTCTATTTTATTTCTAAAGTCATATTATTTATACAAATGCATTGGTGGGTGATTATTACATATGTATTTCACTGAAATGATATTAAAGGTGTGCCTTGCTGTATGTCAATTATAGCTCAATAAAACTGGAAAAAAAATTTAAAAGATATGTCAACGGAATATTTTGGATTGGGATAATTTGACTAGATAAACTGTTATCATTGGTGAGAGGAAACAGTCGCAAAAACACAACAGAAATTGCATAACTTTGTGGCTCACAGACGACATATCAAATGTCAAATATACTAAAATGCATTCAGGGACTTCCCCTGGCGGTCCAGTGGTTAAGACTTCGCCTTCCAATGCAGGGCGTGTGGGTTTGATCCCTGGTCAGGGAGCTAAGATCCCACATACCTCGTGGCCAAAACACCAAAACAGTTTCATTGTAACAAATTCAAAAAAGACTTTAAAAATGGTCCACATCAAAAGAAATCCTTAAAAAAAATGCATTCATTTATTCAAATGTAGGCCTGTTGCACATCTACAATGTGCCAGGATTTCGTGTTAAAATGACACATGGTACCATATGATCTAGCAGCAATCATGCTCCTTAATATTTACCCAAAGGAGTTGAAAATTCATGTCCACGCAAAAACTTGTACGTGGATGTTTATAGCAGCTTTATTCATCATTGCCAAAATTTGGAAGCAATCAAGATATCCTTCAGTAGCTGAATGGATAACTAAAATGTGGTACATCCAGACAACGGAATATTATGGAGCACTAAAAATAAATGAGCTATCAAACAATGAAAAGACATGGAGGAACATTAAATGCATATTTTTAAGTGAAATAAGTCAACCTGAAAAAGCTGAGTACAATATGATTTCAACTATATGACATTTCTGGAAAAGCAAAACTACAGGGACAGTAAAAAGATAGTACAGATGAACCTATTTGCAGGGCAGGAATAGAAACGCAGACGTGGAGAACGGACTTGTGGACATGGGAGGAAGGGAAGGGTGGGATGAATTGGGAGATTAGGTTTGACATAAACACATTACCATGTGTAAAATAGATGGCTAGTGGGAACCTGCTGTATAGCACAGGGAACTCAGCTCAGTGTTCTGTGATGACCTAGATGGGTGGGATGGGGGTAGGGGGAGGGAAGTCCGAGGGAGGGAAGGGATATATGTATACATAGAGCTGATTCACTTCATTGTGCAGCAGAAACTAACACAATATCGTAAAGCAATTATACTCCAATAAAAAAAAGACACGGAGGAACATTAAATGCATATTTTTAAGTGAAATAATTCAATCTGAAAAAGCTAAATACTGTATGATTTCAACTATATGACATTCTGGAAAAAGCAAAACTATGGGGACAGTCAAAAGATCAGTGGTTTCCAGGGGTTGGGGGTGGGACGAGGGATGAATAGGCAGAACAGAAAGGATTTTTAGGGCAGGAAAACTACTCTATATGATACTATAATGAAAAATACATGTCATTATACATTTGACAAGCCCATAGAATGTATACCAGGAGTGAACTCTAATGTAAACTATGTATTCTGGGTGGTAGAGATGTGTCAGTGTTGGTTCCTCAGCTTGTACACAAGTGCTACTCTGGTGGGGGAAGTTAATGATAGGGGAGGCTGTGCATGCATGGGGGCAGTGGGTTTATGGAAAATCTCCGTAGCTTCCTCTTAATTTTGCTGTAAACCTAAGACTTCTTTAAAAAATAAAATCTATTAGGGGGGAAAAAAAAAACAAGATAAAAATAGAACAAAGTAATGAGTACTTTTCAAAAATTGCAAAAATATGTGCTAATATATAATGCCCCAAGAAAAATGTCTTCTAAATGTAAACGACCACCATTACAAGAAAACTACATATTACTGCAATAAAATATTCAACTGAACTATTAAAAAATGAGAAATGGTGTGCCTTCAACTACTAGGAATAAACATTTTAGCTGCCCAAAGCATAGTAGGAAAAAAGTAAAATAGCAGTGTCATGTAAACTATGCACATTTAGAATGGGTTTTCTTTTTCAGGGAGCACCCAAACCAATAGCCGTTGAACCATGTGCTGGGAACAGAGCGGCAGTTCTGACTGTGTTTCTTTGTCTACCACGAGGATCATCAGGTGCCCCTCCCCCAGGGCAGTCAGGTAAGATGAATGAAGCACCATCAGCAGTTAAGCAAAACATGCAGACTGAACAGAAGTAATAAACAACACTACCAGATAGCACAATAAGGACATTTACAAGGTTCTGATTTACAGCATGGTAAAATTTTATTAGAATACAAACTTCTACCCAAATATCTAGATATCTGCCTTGCTGTAAATTCAGATTTGCAAGTGTTTCTCTTAAAAAATACGTGTTGAATATATGTGTGTGTATTTGTGTATAACATAACACATGTACGTACGTACGGACACACTTCAATTTGTTGTTGTCATTACAATGAGTAATCTCTCTAGCAGGGCAAAGTGACCCTTTGGGGCAGCTTCTTTTCTCCCAGTATGTGTGTCAGATGTGATGCCAAATTATAAATACGATTAGAAGCTTGTTTCATAAATATAGAATCTAATTAGGGAACTTACTTACATGTTTGGAATGTTTTGCGGCATCGGAGGATAAAAGCTTGATGCAACCATCCTGGAATACTGAAGGTAAGTTCTTGCTGTCAGCACCAGACAGGTGCGGTTCATGGACCCAGGGACCCTCTCCTTCACTTGAGCACAGCCAGCCTTTTCCTCTGATTCTCCTTTTCCTGCATTAAAAGTATATTTTGAATTCGAGGTAACTCTGTGTATCCTCTTAGAGATCTTCTCATTGCTTCGACAGTTGTCCACATTGTAAACATGCCCCGTGTTGAGTATAACTTGTAACTAAATCACAAACCACGCTATTTCTCTCTTTGTGCATATCCTCTTCCATCTGCTTACAATTTCTGACTATTCTTTCTCCCGATTGTTTTCTTTAAAGGACTCTCAGTGAAATGGTTGCTTTTTGAGGGTCAGGGTGGTTTCAAATCTTTCTCTTCAGTTCCCCTTAAGGATAAAATAAAGTGCCAGAGATCTGGCAGGTTCTCAACAGTAGTTGATAAACTCAGCTCCCTGCTTATTTTTCTTTCCTTAGTTCCCTAGTTAGCTTTGACCTTGCTCCTCACTTTCTTGATTTATGTCCAACGAGACACAAAAATGGAAGCCACACTACTTTATATATCTTATAAATTTTAAGATATTTATGTAACGGAATTTTTCCCATACAGGGACAGAGGAATTCCATCACCTTTAGACTTGTCATTTATGGTACCTGATGATATCTTGTTGCAGGAGTTTCTACCCAAAGTTCATTTGTAGATGTTTATTCAATGAAACAAACCTTCTCATATGTTGAGCCAATGCCTCACTTTTCTCCTTTCAGAACAACCAAGGTAAATGGGATGCAATAAATAGAATAGCTTGGCACTGGTCAGATAAGATGGATAATTGTAGGTACTGTGCCCAGCTAATGGAAGTATTGTTTCAAAGCTGGGATGATTTCCAAAACAAACACTTTACTAATGAAAACAAGTCTGTGTGATATACACCAAGGTTCTTCTAGATCCTTGACAAGATGATGTACTGATGGGCAGAGTGAAGGCGACTGCCAATACGCTGTCCCTTTAACCTTTGAAATCTTTTTGACTGATTTGAAAAAGCCAAATAGCAGTGTGGACCATTACCTCAGCTGTGTTTTATTACAGATGCATTGCAATTACTAATGGTAATGGTAAATTAGATGTGCATAGTGTTTTACTCTTTACAAAGTATTTTCCTATTTTTCACATTTGATCCTTACGACAAGCCTGTGCCATAGGTATTATAAAACTCACTTTATAAATGAGAGACTTGGTGTATATAAATCTCTGTATTTCTATACTCAATGAATAATTAGAAAAATATTAAAGAGCAAAACAACAACAAAAAATACTTATTACTAACATTCCAGGTAATTTTTCCTGATGATCTATAGCAGAGAGCTTATTTCTCTATAATCTACAGCCTATGTCTTCACAAAGCCAAACATTTGGAGGAGTACTGAAAATGTCCCCAGGGTTAACACAAGTAGACAAAACCTTGAGTTCATTCACAACACTTTTTACAGTGACTGTAGATTGAACTATGTTGAATATCTGTGTGAATAATTCAGGATGAGTTTGTTCTTTGTTTAAAAAAAACTAATAAAATTTCTCTAGCTAACTTTATAGGAGTAGGAAGAGGAAGAGTCATTGATTCTACTCCTTCAAAGTAAAGCATTGTCTTCTGTCTGCAGTCTACTTTGAAGTGCATCAAGGACATAATGTTATTGATGGATGGATAGTAGGATGAGTAGATGGACAGATATGTCATAAAGCAAGTAAAGCAAATGTTAATGGTAGAATCTAGGTGATGGGAATACTGGAGTCCATTGTACAATTCTTTCCACTTTGCCGTATGTTTGAAATTCTTTATGGTAAGATGTGGGAAACAGTAAAATTTTTTGAAAACTCTTGACTTTACTGGGGGAAAGTAAAGGCAGTGCCTATAGAGAGGAATTTTCTAATGCTCACATCTATGTTTTCCCTAAACAGGGCAAATGCTGACACCAGTATACAAACGAAATGGCTTATTTTTTCACTTTTCATCAAGATATTTGGTGTGTACCCAGTCAATTAAAACTTAACATAGTATCATCCAATATTTGAGAGGAAATGCCTTCTAGTGATAGTTTGGGAACCATATTCGTTCTCGGGAGGGAAATATTGACATTGGTTATCTCATTGCTAGAGTTTGGCTTATATCTTTACAGGAAGTCCATCTGTGTGCCTATGCTTATCACAGTGCCCTATGTTTAGAAAGCAGTTCATAAATGTTCTTGATGATTATGATAATGATAGGAGACCTGGGAAACATGACCTTGAGCAACCACTTCTGTCTATGAGACTCAGTGAACAACAATAAAATGAGCAATTGAACTAGAATCCCTTCATTGATTCTCAAATTGCACAGCTAGGAGCCTTATGTGCTGAAGAGCCTCCTCCAGCATTGGTGCAGGGTTAGAGGTTAGGGGAGTTAAGAAGGAGGTAGTGGGCTTCCCTGGTGGCGCAGTGGTTGAGAGTCCACCTGCCGATGTGGGGGACACAGGTTTGTGCCCCAGTCCGGGAGGATCCCACGTGCCGTGGAGTGGCTGGGCCTGTGAGCCATGGCCTCTGAGCCTGCGCGTCTGGAGCCTGTGCTCCGCAACAGGAGAGGCCACAACAGT
>NW_006797481.1:5648040-5653975 GCF_000442215.2 Lipotes vexillifer | reverse complement strand
AAAAAAAAAAAAAAAAAACAAAAAAAAACCAAGGAGGTAGTGGTGTAACTTCATGGACAGACCCCTGACCCCATCCCCACTGTGTGAAGGACAGGGCGCCCAGAGTCTTCTCTTGGCTCTTGGGCTACTTATGTCTCCTAATGTGAGTGTATCTATTCAATGAGGAATAAGCATTAATTATTAGATTAGAAGTCCTCTTGCAGTACTTTGCACAGTTTCTAATTTTTTTTATCAGGCCCTTTTTTGAAATGTAGCTTCCTAAATGTCGAGTGATGCTTTTCATAGTGCACTCTTCACTACTATGAATAAAAGCAGTTAAGAGGAGGATGAGTTTGGGGGTATGGGGAAGATGGAAGCATCCTGTGAGCATATGGTGGTTTTCTCTCGGAACCTGAATGCCAGCGCTAATAAATAAGTGATTTGGAAACAAGCTAGTTCTGGGCCATCTCTTTTAAGTAGCAAGTAGTGGGTTTCTTTTTTTTAATTCAAAATATGGCATTGTCTTTGGACTTTATTCTCTTTCTACCAGCATATATTTCAGTAATATTTAGCAAGTAATAATTAGACATGGCCCTTTAATGTCTGTCTAAAATGTGTGAAGTTCCCTTCCATGGCTCTCATCTTAACAGAGGTCAAAGGAGAAACTGCAGATTCATCCTTTAGATTTTACCCCATGCAGTAATCTTTCCCTTCTTCTTCTTCTTTTTTTTTTTTCCATGTAATGAATTCAGATGTTTATGAGCAATTCTCCCTCTAGGTGGCTTAGAAGAGTAAAAGCAAAAAATATTAAATAGGCTTTTTGGCACTCCTGGAGCTGGGCTAATTAGGTTCCCTGCTCCCCAGCCCTGTAAACCTGCTGCTTCATTCCTGTATTTTCTGTGAGCAACCACTGCCAGCAATGCCAGACTCTCTTGGGCTAAAGTGAGATTTCTGCTGTTGATATATGTACACAGCCACTTTCTCTTCTGCCTCAAAGTGGTTGGAAGACTGACGTCCTCGTTAAAACAGGGCATATCAAGAAACCCTGCTGCATGTCTCCAATCACCTTGGACAGCAAGGTCCCCAAGCATTTTGGAGTCACATTAAGATGAAATGTGAACAAAGTAAATAGAGCTCTTCAAAAGTATAAACTGAGGGCTTCCCTGGTGGCGCAGTGGTTGAGAGTCCGCCTGCCGATGCAGGGGACACGGGTTCGTGCCCCGGTCCGGGAGGATACCACATGCTGCGGAGCAGCTGGGCCCGTGAGCCATGGCCGCTGAGCCTGCGCGTCCGGAGCCTGTGCTCCGCAACGGGAGAGGCCACAGCAGGGAGAGGCCCCCGTAACGCAAAAACAAAAAAAAAAAAAAAAAAAAAAAAAGTATAAACTGAAAATGATCATGATTGTGTCACTTTGTGATGAAGAATTATGGATTTCATAGTTTATGGATTCTTAGTAATATGAAGCGGATTAACTTTTCTCACTGGATTAAAAATCCGGTGGCCCAAATGTCCACTGCCAAAAGGGAGATAAGTGCTTCACCTAAATGTAGAATTTTACCCTGATCTTGCCTTGTGTTTGGCAAAAAAACAAACCAAAACAAACAGAAACTGCTGGAAAGTCTAAGATTTTGAAACTTTTTTCTTTAGGCTTAGAAGTTTTGGCAGGATGACCAGATTATTTTGAAAAATCTAGAAATATTGTACGAAGTTTAAAAATGATAGTCTACCCACAGTGTCATGGGTAATAATAATGACAAAAAGAGAACTTTGGTTTAGTCAAATGAAAAGAGGAAAACAAGAACTAGCAATTCTGGGCACTGAAGCAGGTTCTTTACATACACTAATTCTTTTAACCCTCTTAATGAACCTGAAAAGTAGCTATTATTATCCCACTTTTACAGATTAAAAAAAAAATCTGGAAACTCAAGAGAGATTAAATGACTTGTCCGAGGGCCAATACAGCCAGTGAGTGAGTGAACCAGAATTCAGATTCAGGGCCATCTAGATCCTCAGGCTGTGAGACTCTCCCTCATCGCTGTGCTTCTCTGGATAAAGATACAGGAGTACTCGGGATAGCCCATATTCCAGAAAAAGCTTTACATTCAGATCAAAGAGGAAGGACCTGGAGTGTTCTGCTAAGCATTGGACTTAAGGGGGCAAGAAAGATATATTTACCTTTCCTGGTGATTTAACTCCAGAAATTTGGTAAAATGCAAAGGTGCACGTGCCATGACACATCTGCTAATGAAAGTATGACTCCATTGTATAATAGCAACTTGGGGCATGTAGTTTATAGGAAAAGAACTTCGGCTTGTATGTGTGAGTTATGGACTTGGAGTCACAAGTCCCGAGATGTAGATCCAGCTCTGCCACCAGCTAACTGTTTCGCCAAAGTCTTTTCATCTCTGGGTTGTAGTTTCTCATGTATAAAATGACTGGATTGGGCTAGGAAATCCTAAGATGGATTTCACTCTACTCCTATTGTACAGTTCTACTGTAGATTATGCTAAGTCAAACCAGTTTGGGGTAGGAAGAGCAAATAACTTGTTTCTAAGTAGTACCTTATCTTTCCAGCTGCTCAGGACCAGTTAAGAAGCTCTATTCCTATGTATATTGCTTGTTAGTGAATAAAAATAATTAGCACCAATCCTTAATTTTTTTAAATAATTTTAGTCCATTTCTTTTTTTTTAATTAATTTATTTTATTTATTTATTTTTTGACTGCTTTGGGTCTTCGTTGCTGCACACGGGCTTTCTCTAGTTGGGGCGAGCGGGGGCTACTCTTTGTTGCAGTTCAGGATGGCTTTTCTTGTTGCAGAGCACGGGCTCTAGGTGCGCGGGCTTCAGTAGTTGTGGCACGCGGGCTCAGTAATTGTGGCTTGCGGGCTGTAGAGTGCAGGCTCAGTAGTTGTGGCGCACGGGCTTAGTTGCTCCGCAGCATGTGGAATCTTCCAGGACCAGGGCTCGAACACATGTCCCCTGCATTGGCAGGAGGATTCTTAACCACTGCACCACCAGGAAGTCCCGGATCCTTAAATTTTAAAAAAAATTCTTAATAATTTCATTAATAAAGGTTAGTTCTCAATCTTCTCAGCATGTTTAGAAGATGTAGATCGTTCATATTGCCCCACTTTAGAAATAAGTAAAAGAAATCTCATAGCACCAATGAGAGGTAGAAGGTCTCTACAATCTCAGAGATGAATTGGGAACAGACTCCAGGTCTGCTGGCTCTCAGTGCAGTACTCATGCCTCTGAAGCCAGTTTTTTAAAGCCAATTTGCATTTTTCAGAACCTTCTGGAGTTTCCTGTCCCTTAGGACTCTGTTTTCCTTCCATAACTCTGCCACAATACCTTCACACTTGTAGAAAGACACCTGTTGATCTAATCTTAGCACTCTCTTTTTTTGAGGTGGCTGGAATAAGAAATAAAACTACTGAATTGTATCAAAACTTCATTATAAAAATCTGTCATGTTAGTGACCTTTTAAGCGCAAATTCAAATATTGTTTACATCCAACATATGGGTCTTCATAAAAAGAAAGAAAAAGTGGGCACTCATGGCAAAACAAGCTACAAAATTAGGAAAGAGAGCCCAGGAAATGACAGAGATAAGAACAAATGTCTGAGATTATTGTTAATAATACGACTTTGTGTCAAATAAAACAAAACAACCCTGATTTTTTTTTTTTGCGGTACGCGGGCCTCTCACTGTTGTGGCCTCTCCCGTTGCGGGACACACAGGTTCGGCAGCCATGGCTCACGGGCCTAGTCGCTCCGCGGCATGTGGGATCTTCCTGGACCGGGGCACGAACCTGTGTCCCCTGCATCAGCAGGCGGACTCTCAACCACGGTGCCACCAGGGGAACCCAACCCATATATTAAAAGTAAACAAAATCAACAGTAGGAACTAATTTTATCTTCTATCCAAAATATAGTTATTATGAATCTTCATTTGTTACCTTTATTCATTCAAGAAATATTTAAAAGTATCTGCTGCATGTCAGGCACTGGATATATGGTGGTGAACAAAACAGAATTCCTTCCCCCATAGATTTTAGAGTCTACATGGAGATAAACATGAACAAATAATCATGCAAATAAACCCATAATTATAAAATATGTTGTTTTATGAATAAAGAGTAGACAGTGTTATGAGAAAGAGGTGAAGTAAAACTGATGTACAATTGCTAAGTTTAATATCTTTCCATAGTAGTAACAAAATGGCAAACGTAGTCATTAAAATGCCCTTTCCTCAGTTCTCACTTGTCATCACTTCTCTGAAGTGTTTGTTGAATATTCCCCATCATGCCTCTCCAATGTCTGGAAACTCCCTCTGGTGTTCTTTACCTCCATCTATCACAGGTGCCTTCTTAGAATTTACTTAGAGATAATGGACGTAGAGCACCTCCCCTTCTGTTCGTTACCTGCTTCTTCTGCCCTCTGAGTTCCGATAGGCATTCCCTGAGGATTAGTCCTTAGCCAACTTCTCATCCTGTCCACTCTCTCCCTTTAGGGTGATGCTCTCTTTGCTCATTTAGGGGGCTTTTCAGACGATAACTCCCAACTGCATGGGTCTCCAGCCAACACTCTTTTTGATAGTGTTTCAGTATAAAGCCACTCTTGCTTCCCCCTCTCTCCTGTTACCGTCCCTACTCCCCAGACTAGCTCTTCTGCCCTGACTTTACTGTTTCTGTAAAGTCCATTTCAGAGTGACTCAAGTTTGAAACTTTGGAGTGAGCTTTTTTTCTTCTCTCTTTCTCCTCTTTGACCTCCAAGTAACCATGAGGCTCTTTAGATTTTAGCCCTGAAGCAGATAGAACAGACTTCCTTCTGCCATTCTTACTCCCTCCATTTTTGGCTCAGGCCCTGGTTGCCTCTCACCTGGACTTCTGCCAAAGGAAAGCACAGTTTGAATCATACCGCTCCTTTCCTCATAGACCTTTGCTGACTTTTCATTGCCTGATGAAATAAGTCCAGACATTTCCTCTGGGCTGTAAGGTCCTCCTTGACCTCTCTCCAACCTTCTTTCAGGTTTAGCAGGCGCAGAGTCCTTGCCAGCGCCCACCTGCACAGCACCTCTGGCTAGTTTGGGGCCCTTGTGCAATTACTTTAACGTCTTGAACCCTCCGTTTCCTCGTCTGTTAGGTAAGGAAGATGACTGGGTGGAATGTCTTTATGATTGCTGTTAGGCCTATAACTCCGCATGTGTATCTCTCCCTGTGATTCCATGAGTGTATATGTGTTGCTATCACGTTCACCGTTGTTCCCGGTTCCTGAAATGCCCTCTCCCTCTCAGCTGCCTGTGCTCAAAGCCCAGTTCAAATGCCACTTCTTCCATGAAGCCTTTTCAGTTTCCTCCGTACAAATGTGACCTCATTCTCCTTGAAATGCTATAGAATTTGCTGGGTCACTTCTTTACTGCTTTCTAACGTGTATCAAAGTCACTGTGTACTTTTCTTAACTTTCTTCCCAGGTAGTAAGCTCCCTGAGGGCAGTGGTTATATCTTAGTTTATCTCTGAATCCCTAGTAGCTAACAAGTTCTTGGTACTTAGTAGTTGCTTGATAAGCATTTAATTAATGAATAAAGTAAATTATCCTTAAATGGTAGAACTTCACCAAAAAAAATATGTAGGAAATATGTAGATATATACTCTACACAAATGTCAACTTTACGAGGTAAAATTTCACTTCAGGCCCATACGCTGATAGAATGGATTTTATGTTTTCATGATTCATGCGGGAGTCAAGCTACATTTCTTAGGGACTAAAATCAAGCCCAACACTGAACCTTTGATTAAAAATATGCTCAGATTTGGGCTTCCCTGGTGGCGCAGTGCTTGAGAGTCCGCCTGCCGATGCAGGAGACGCGGGTTCGTGCCCCGTTTCGGGAAGATCCCACATGCCGCGGAGCGGCTGGGCCCGTGAGCCATGGCCGCTGAGCCTGCGCGTCCGGAGC
>NW_006797481.1:5645771-5647895 GCF_000442215.2 Lipotes vexillifer | reverse complement strand
CGAAAAAAAAAAAAAAAAAAAAAAATATGCTCAGATTTAAGGTTCAATGAAAATCAGGATATTAGCGAAAGGTGACACAAAATAATAAAGCAAATTATATTTCCAATGTAATATATACTAAACCTATCATAAAGTTATCCTGTTTTTATAATTTGGACTTTGATTGTTTTCTTGGATAATAATTTTTACAAAACGATTTTATTTAAATTTGAAAAAGCACAGCTCAGTTCCACCCTTTATGATCAGAAAAATAATATTGAACCTTGTGGAGTAAATGTCCACATAATACTTATACACAGGGCAAATAACCTCACAAGATACACCTGGCAAATAAAAAGTATCAGTTGCTCTTGTAGCTGTTACCGTTAACATACACCGTTAACACAATCTATTCTTCGCTCATTACTGTTCTTTGAATTATCACTTCCCTATGAGGTATATATTATCACTTTTATTTCACAGATGAGGAAAGTTAATTCATGGGGCTTACTTGACTACATAGTAAATAAGTGATGGAGCCAAAATGTAAAGCCAGAAAGTTTCACACCATGGTGCTCTTCCCATATCGTTTTTTAGGGATGCGGGGGGTGTATCTTTTGGTTAGCCGTGTGCTTTTTGGGATAGCACAGGCTCACAAGCTTTTTCTTTTACTGACAGTGTCACTGTGAAGTCGCATGGCCATCGTTCTCTCATTTGAGATGTTAAAGTTTATCTCTGTGCTATTGTCAACTGAGAGAAATTGATGAATGTGTAAATGAAACAAAGAAGAAAATAAAGACAACAAACTTGAAGGATAGTGAACATGGCTAATTGAACATGCTGCAGCAGTGAGTGAAATACCCTAAAAGTTAACCCACTCAAATGCTTTCAAGATAGAGCAATTAGAAACAAGCTCACATAAAAAGTCAGAATTTATGGACATGAAAAATGAAACCACCAGCACTGAAAGCATGGCCAACACATTTTTCTTTTTTTTCTTCTCCCCACGTGCCACCCTTTTCAGGTATTTCTAGAATTGACTGGTAAATAATTGCTGTGGTCAAAGAGAAAAATAGCAAAAAGTAAGCAACTCAACAAATCAACTTACAAAGCGAAAGGGGAAAAATCAAGATTTGTTTGGAATAAGCAAGCTGCCCTTGAAGCCACAAAACAACAAAATAAGAATTTTGTGGGTATGAATAAAATTTAAAGGCTAAATCACCCCCGCCCCCGTATTTCTTTTGATAGGTAACACCATCGTCTATGTATAAAACTGCCAATTAGTAAAACATTTTACTTTGAACTGGTCATGAATTAAGTAGTCCTGCATAACACAGGTTTAGAGGAATTTAGCAGAAGGCTACCTCCTGCATTTAACAAGGATAGGCGGGTAATCCTGAGTGTCAGAGAATTTTAGAATTTTTGGAGCTTTAGAAATGGCCTTAGAAATCACTTAGTTCTATCCCACATTTTGCAGAGGAAACCTGAACAGCCAGAGATGGGGAGAGACTTGTCTCAGGTCAACGCTGAGCAGGGACCACAGCCAGGGTCTCTGGATCCCTCATGCGGGAATGGACTTTACCCCTCCCTCATGTTTATTTATGGCCGGTTGCAAAATATCACCAGAAAAAATTAATAACGATCCACTTCTTACCAGAAGGCAGTACCGCATATGTTCTGCCACCAGGGCAGAAATGGCAAACAGAAAGGAACTCCCTAGATCCAAAAAGGGAAATTAGGTAACTTGAGAAAATACGTCTCCTCATCAGCAAACTGACAAGATGCTAAGAAAATGTGGGTCAAGGGCCCTGGGAGTTCCTTCTTCTCACATAAACATTTTTCTGGGGACCAGTTCAAAGGGCCAGTAGTCCCTTAGCAAATCCGGTGGGAGTACACTCAAGTTTTCATAAGAATTCTATGTTACACCGTTAGCCGATTTAGTCTCAGATCCTACTTTTCCTGTAAAATGGTGCCATATCTACCAAAGGCCTTTTCGAGTTTTGATCTGCCTTTATTCTTAATGAAAGGTCCAGTGGAGGAACAAGCACCAGTAGTAGTAATGTTGAATTCTATAAAAAGGTAAATGTTGATTATAATTACATTAACTCCTTGAGACCAGAAGGCTTAAGGGCTCTCAGGGAAAGA
>NW_006797481.1:5634673-5645740 GCF_000442215.2 Lipotes vexillifer | reverse complement strand
GGGAAAGAGTTAACGGCCTTCTGAAAAGTGAGTGACTTACCTCCTTTCATTCACCTAATTATTTGCAAATTAGCATAACCCATCTAAGTTGGGCCAACCTCCCTAACTGATGGACAGCAAGTTCAGGTAAAGCACTGGCAGAACTTAAAAGCTCCTCAAGAGGCTAAATGGGTCCACAGGACTCCCAGGAGGTGGTTTGAAGAGTCTGCACGGTCCTTGGGATCGTCATTTAGAAGCCTTGGAGGAATAAATGGATTTCTGCCCCATGAACCTGCTATCTGACATAATTTGAACTGAACCTTGAAGGCCCTAGAAGTCTGGATGCAGTGACCATACACTGAGTTCCATTTATTCAGCGAGCCAGGCAAGGATCATCAAATCAATAACATGACTATGCCATCTGCTCCATCGTAATGAAAAATGACTCCTTAAGTTTTCTGTGAGGCAATTAGCTCTGACGGTAGATCTGCAGTGGCGAGAGGCCAAGTCACATTTGTATTCAAAACTCCACCAGTAAAATAGAAAGGAACTGTTGTCCATATTAATAGATACACAAAATGTATAAATAGGGTACTTTGGTATTACTGTATTGATGGATATTATTATACCACTGCAGAAACACAGAGATAGGAAGGGCACTGAAATGACATCTGGCTCATCCAACTGCTTGCAGCCACAGCTGGTGACCCTGTCCAGAATCATCTCGGACAGACAGACTGTTTCTGAAGACTTTCCCAAAAGACATACGCATAACTTCCGGGACTAATTCATTCTGTTATTTAACAGTCTTCACTGCAATTTGATTCCATTTTCTTTTGTTCTCTTTCTTCTTGTTCTCATCTTTCCAGAAATAGAGATCAGCTGATTTTGTTCCTTATAATTATCTATCACTTGGGTGCTGGAAGGCAGTTTTGAAATCACCTCCCAGCCTTCAGTTCAGGCTCCGTACAGGACTCCAGGTCCATCCATCCGTGCCTTAGGACTTCCAGCTTAGGTCACCTCGTGACGCTCAGAATGCTCTTTGACCTTCCCAAGGTATCACTGGCTTAAGAACCATGAAACAGAAAGGGATTCTAGAGGTAGTTCTGTCCCTTTGTTTGACAGATGTGGATACTGAGGTTCACCTGAACAGACTTCCTTAGAGTCCGATGTTTATTACATGGCAGGACCAATGCTAGAACCCAAGGGGCTCTCTCTGGCTTTATTCTCACTGTTTGTTTTTCAGTGCCTAACCTCTCTTGTAAAATGAACTGCCCTGCCTCGCTGGTTACTTTCCCACTTACAGTTCAGTGGGACTCCTCTGTAGGAGGAGTCCTAACCTTTTCTGCCATTCCGCATTTTCTATTTATGCTCACTACTTTTCTTGCACGAGAAAAGGGAGCAGTGAGTTTCAGTTCATCTCTCTGATGTTTCAAGGTCATTTTTGAAGTCTAATCCTATCATTCCAAATGCCATTCTCGTTCTCTGTCCCTATTTGTGTTATTTGCAAATATGATGATTTCAGGGAGATATTAAATGCCTCACACTGCTGGATTCCAATGTGACTTTTAAAATACCACTTGTTATGAATACACCATACCTCTGTCCCTTTGCACGTACTAGTCCTTCTGCCTGGACTATCTTCCAATACACACACCTACCCTTTCCCCCAAGAGACTTTCTAATTCAAGGGTCACCTCCTCTGTGGGGCTTGTCCCCATCTCTAACCAACCATACTTTTTAAAAAAAATTTATTACTATAAAAATTTTATTACACTATGACTACTCTACCCAGACAACCTAAGGGCAGGGATTTCCCCATTGTTTACCATTATATCTCCAGGGGCTAAGTGGTGCCTAGAGCATAATAGAAATGCAATATATTTGCCTAATTATTTTCCTTCTTTCTCCTACTCACCTGTCTTTATCGGTGATAACTTCCCAGAGTCCAACTGTTATGCTTCCTGTGAATTCATACTTTTGACTGCATTTTATCCATGTACTTATTATTTGTACCTTAATGTAAATTAATTCTAAATACTTCTTAGGTTTTAAAAAAAACACCCTCCTTAATCTCTGGTCTAAATTTTGGCTTATGAAGTAGAATTGAAAACTTTACTGAAGTTAAAATGACTGATTCCTCACTACTGACCAGGGCTGTTGTTATTCAGCCTCATTCTGGAGACCTATTTGTCACAGGTCATGTTATTCATTTTGCAATATGATTTTTTTCTATGCTTACTAACAGATTTCTTTGGGTGTTTTGTTATTTTTTTCCACATATAAAAATCTCATTTTGATGGTTTGGTCATTCTTAAGATCATTGTTTGATCATTTCTAAGACCATATTCTTTTTCCCTGTTCTTAAAAATGAATGTTTCATAGGCTCCTCTTTATTCTTCGTGCTTTAAGCGGTAATCAGAGTCCCTACCAGGGACTTGGTGGCCTAGATGGGTCACCAGACCCTGCTTCTGCTACTTGGACCATGGATATTCAGCCTCTCCTAATTCTTGATGGGCTATATGGCTTTTACATCTCCTGTTGCTGGTATTCAGATCACAGTTTTTCTTAAGACTGAGATTTTTCTAGCACTTTGAGTCTGTTTTAAGCATAATTTTTATTAACCTTTTCTCTTGCGTGTAAAAACAAGTCAGTCTTTTTAAACCTAGCTTACGCTTGGTGTACAACAGATAATGTTCTATTTCCCTTTATATCTCCAGTGGGTCACTTCAGTCTTTGCATTAATGCTTTTCACTTTCTCCAATGCTTCAGAAACATCATCTTTTCCTAGGCTCCTTAGGTGACTTTTAGTCTTGTTAGGACACTCCTAAGTTCCATTTTATCTCTTTGTGAAGGTCTTGCCTGCCCATCTGAGCTTCCCTTCAACTTCCTTTGTCCATCTGCATTAAAAGTATTTCTAAGAAATTCAAATTAAAACAATACTGAGATACCATTTCTCACCTATCATGTTGGTGAAAATTTTAAAGTATGACGACACATTGCTGGTTCGAATGCAAACTAGTACAGCCCTCCTGGAGGAGAATTTGGCAATACCTAAAAAAATACACTTGCACTCTTTTTTTTTTTTTTTTTTTTTTTATGCGGTACGCGGGCCTCCCACTGTTGCGGCCTCTCCCATTGCGGAGCACAGGCTCCGGACGCGCAGGCTCAGCGGCCATGGCTCACGGGCCCAGCCGCTCCGCGGCATGTGGGGTCTTCCCGGACAGGGACACGAACCCGTGGCCCCTGCATCGGCAGGCGGACTCTCAACCACTGCGCCACCAGGGAAGCCCCACTTGCATTCTTTTGACCCAGCAATCCCACTTCTAGGAATGTACCCTAAAATACACCTCCAGCAGTATGAAAATACACAACCGTTGGTTATTTATTTCAGCATTGTTTGTAATCACATAATATTGGGAATGAACTCAATGACCATACATAGGAATGTAGTAAAATAAATTATGATACATTCACAAATGGAGTATAATGCATCAGTAAAAAAGAATTAGGAAGATCTCTATGAACTGATATGAGATTGTTTCCAGGATGTATTATCAAGTGAAAAATGTAAAGTGCAAAATAATACCTAGAGCGTGCAATCCTTTATGTAAGAAATAAAGAAATTTAAGCAGATAACTACTAAATTTTGCAAAAGATTATAAGAAAGATAAATAAAAAACTAATGATATTGGTTACCTACAGGAAATGAAGTGGGACTGGAGCATAAAATGGGGAAATAATAGAGGGAGTTTTAGGGATGAGGAGGAAGTGACACTTCTCTGAGTGGGACCTTTTTAAAAACCTCTGACTCTTAGGGCTTCCCTGGTGGCGCAGTGGTTGAGAGTCCGCCTGCCGGTGCAGGGTTCACGGGTTTGTGCCCCGGTTCGGGAGGATCCCACATGCCGCGGAGCGGCTGGGCCCGTGAGCCATGGCCGCTGAGCCTGCGCATCCCAAGCCTGTGCTCCGCAACCGGACAGGCCACAACAGTGAGAGACCCGCGTACCGCAAAAAAAAAATCCTTGTTAAAAATCTCTGACTCTTAGAAACACTGGAATGTTTCACCTACCTAATAAATAAATAAAGAAAATTGGGATGTGAAGAACCCAAAATGGAATACAGACGGTGAAACATGAACTTAAATGCATTACAAGTGAATAACATAACTACACTGAGGAGATAGGAAAGAAAAGAGCAACGTAAGCAATTTTGGATAATAGTATTTTGCCTGTATAGTGTAAGGCTAAAGGCAAAGGGAACCACACACAAACATCGTACTATGGTTAGTACATTTGTTTCTTCTGGAAACAGGGGCATGTGTTGGCAATTCTGACATTACTATGTTCGAGGATACAAGTAAATAAATAGAGAAATATAGAAATACAGATGTGTGTAAGTGGGTTAGTATACATATGCATGTTTCCTAGCTGTGTCCACTGAGAGGGCCTGGAAGCAATGATAACTCAGTAGCAGTGAACACACCTAGCACCTGTATCTTGGTTTCTTAACACCATTTTCCAATAAAAGGAACCAGGGCTTTTCGGGGAAATAGTTTACTCCAAGGCTAGGAGGGGAAAATGCAAGTTGAGATGGAACATCTGGTTCCAGAAAGTAAGTGTTCAAAGAATTATGAAGACATGTTGAAAAGATACAGAAGCCCACCTGAAGGAGCACCCAATTGCCAAAGCTGGAACAGCTTGAACAAAAAATAAATAAGTATATGATTGGTTTGTAGCTCAAAGAATAAATTAAATACCTATAAGTCTACACTAACACAGATATATAATTGAATAAATAAATAAATGAGAGTGAAGGAGCAGCTCTTCCTTAGAGTAGAATTCCAGTTAATTAATATATAGAAAATAAGGAAAACAGAAAAATCACCATTAGATAAATACTGGAGTAGTACTTATTGCAGGCAAGAACCATTGATGAAATCTAAAATTAGTGGGAGAAAATATAAATAGTACATTTGCATAGCCTCCAAGTATCTTCCCACAAGACATTTATTAATTACAAAGGGGAAAATAATAAATTTATGGTAGAAAAATGTAGCAGACATGACCTTATCCAAATGATCAAAGTTAATATCACCAATAATAAGACATAAAAATCATATACCCCTGATATGTTGCACTGAAACAAAGGAAGGCATCACTTCTGCGGTATTCTTGTTAAATGCATAATGCCAATGTAATCATGAGAAAAGATCAGACAAATCCAAATTGAAGGACAGTCTATAAAACAAACTGACCAGAGCTCTTCAAAAGTGTCAAGATCATGAAAGACAAAGAAAGACTGAGGAATTAACACCGATTAGAGACTAATGACATCATATGCAGTAAGATCTTGAATTAAATCCTGGAACAGAAATCAAACATTAGTGGGAAAGCTGGTGAAATTCAAATAAGGTCTGCAGATTACTCAACAGTATTATATCAGTGTTCATTTTCTGATTCTGACAGTTATACTGTGATTATGTAAAATGTTGTCATTAGGAGAAGCTGGGTGAAGGGCAAATGAAGACTCTAATTCTTTGTAACTTTTGTGTAAGTCTAAAATTATTTCAAAGTGAAAAGTTAATAAAGAGTATTTCGCAGGCCTCTTCTCCAAGTGGGTCATATTCCAAAACTTAATCTATAGTCCGTGTTGGTGGTATAGTGGTGAGCATAGCTGCCTTCCGAAAGTTAATCTATAGATTGCAGGCTATATTTTCTCATAGAAATTATACTTCCCTGGTTATATGGTTCCTGGGCTAGCACTCAAGAGCTCACTTAACCTAGAATTTTTGTATGTATGTGTGTCTCTGCTTATTTATTAACTATCTTCACCGTATTGTAGAATGTAAACAATTTACTCTGGCCATGTTCCTTAGGGTTTTAAGAGGAACAATAGATTGAGACTAGATAATACATATTGAGGGTCCCTACGCATGTGAGTTCACACACACACACACACACACACACACACACACACACACACACACACCTTTGAACACTGGGGACACAGATTTCTCTAATTCTAAATTCTGAAAATGGTCCTGCACAGCATCTAGTAAAGTAGGGACTGGTGGCAGAATGAGAAAATAGCATGCCAAGAAGCTCTGGGAGAAGAGAGATAAGAGATGGTCACAATGATCATTTTCATGATTGCTCCCGGGCCCCTCCTGTGTTTCTAGAAGGAATGATTCGTCATCATCAGCAGCGTTGCTGCTTCTCACTGCAGAAAATGCTACACAGAGCTGCCCAGATGAGAAGTAGCTTAATCACAAACCTGCTCTTGTTCTTGCAACTCAGTTGGGAGTATCTGTCTGTGTGACTTTCAGTTTGGGGCTCAAATATTGAAGGCTCTGCTGTCTGTGCCCATGACCTCTCCCAGTCAGCAGCCACATGAGCTTTTTGTGCCTCAGTTTCAGCTGTTCAAGCGAATGGGTATCACAGTCTTTGAAGCTCCTCCTCAGAATTTCCAAAGTGAATCTTGTATAAACCACACAGTTTATATTAAGCCAGGCCATCCCAAACATACCTCCAAATTTGGTGAAAGTCTATCTAGCCATTATGTGATGTGTTAAAATATAAACGAAAACTTAATTTATAGTAACTAAATAACAACATTAGATTTACTGAGTACCAGCCATGTACAGTCACTATCCCAGGGGAGTGTGTGTGTGTGTGTGTGTGTGTGTGTGTGTGTGCACGCACGCACGAACGCACGTATGTATAAAATCATCTCATTTTCTTACTACAACCCATAGGGGAATTTATGCCTATTTTACAGCTAAAGAAACCAAGCTTCAGAAAGGTTTTATACTTGCCAAAAATCTTTTATTTGCCAAAGATTTTAGAGCAAGCAAGTTGTAGAGCTGATTTTAGGGCCAGGTCTATGTGACCTGTATGATGAGCTGCCCCATTGTTGAAGTCTCTGAGGCCCCATCTGCCAGTCCACTTGCTCACATATTGGAGACATTGAAAATCTTATGGATGCCTCTGTGCTATCCCATTGAATCATTCCCTGATCCTTGAACTACATGTTTATTTCTTATTTTGTCCATTAGAATGCCTTACTCTTAAAATATTAACTTTAAGTAGTTTATGGATTTTTTTCTTCCTCCCATCTTTAAATCATATCTGATGGGTAAATCAGAAAGTGTAGAACTTCTCATGCAACAGGAGGAGCAAGGTTAATAAAAGCTTAAAGCAAGATAATACTCATTTACTGAATTATTCGTATTGATACTTACAATGTGTTACCATATTTTTGGTTAAAATTTTGAAAATGTTTGAAATAATTAGGCATCTCAAGACCATGTTGAGACTAAGAAGCTCTTCCTATTAAAAATATTCTTAAATTATGTCGACATAGACATGTTGTACTGAGCAATTATAGAGGGTGAGGCTTCTAATGCAAATGCCATTTCTATTATGGATCCTTCTCAATTTAAAAAATATATTCGGTAGGCTACGTAAATGTCCAAAGTGAGCAGACACACACACAACCAAAAAAAAACCTACCATTTATTACTTACTATGAGTCAGTTGCTGTAACAATTGTTTTCTTATATTTTCTCATTTAATCTTGTAATAATCCTATAACTTAGATACTGCTACTTGTATTTTACAAGTTAGGAAAATTGAGGTTCAAATACTTGCCAATTGTCTAGAGAGCTAATAACTGACAGAATCAAGATTTCAACCTAGATTTTTTTCTGACTCTAAAGTTTATGCCGTTAATCCCTATACTCCAATGCTTCCCTGGCAGGGAGGTATTAAATACAGCATAGAAAATTAAGAAGGAAAAAAGGCATTTACATGAAATATATTAAGCTTACATTTAATTTGCTCTATTTTATTTTATTTATTTTTTTTATTTTATTTTATTTTTTTTGCAGTACGCGGGCCTCTCACTGTTGTGGCCTCTCCCGTTGCGGAGCACAGGCTCTGGACGCGCAGGCTCAGCGGCCATGGCTCATGGGGCCAGCCGCTCCGCGACATGTGGCATCTTCCCGGACCGGGGCACGAACCCGTGTCCCCTGCATCGGCAGGCGGACTCTCAACCACCGCACCACCAGGGAAGCCCTATTTTATTTTTTTTTTAAAAAAGAGCCAAAAGAAAGGGATTTTAAAAAGTGATTCAGAGATCAGACATTATTTTATCTTTTGTCCCAGAGCACTTCAGTTATTCAAACCCAAGGCTTCACCGCTGCTGATGTACATCCATCTCTGTGTCTTGTAATTGGTAAATTTACATCATATGTGTCACCAGCAGCTTAAAAAAGGCACGGATGTCAGTTTCAGGAAATCTTGGGAATTTCAGGCTTGCTCAGGCTAATTGTTCCAATCAATAAAATGCTAATGAAAAAGTAAATCCAACCCTTTACCATAGTAACTCTGAATTCTGACCACAAAGATTAATGTAACTGCCTTTCTGAAATCCCTATATTTTCATAAAGTAAAAAAAAAAAAAATTCCCTTAAAAAATAAAGACATATTTGTCTTTAAAAAAAAATTATTAGCATTAAACTGGTAATGTAAGGATTGCCAGAAATTCTAATTGCAAATATTAGCTGTTTTATAAAATTAAATTCCACTGTTGCATTTTCTTAGAACAATAGAATTGCATGTTGCCACTTGTTGGCTATAATGTCATCTTGATAATACGCCTAGGAATTTTAAGCAACTTACTGCTTAAGCATTAACATCTCTTTAATGTCATATAATCAGAGGAAGCTTCCATTTATTTACACCATCTTTAGTGGCAAAAGAATGGTAGAGACAAGGTCAAGCCCTGCTTACTGGAAGCAGCAGCCTGGCAGGCGGCTTAGGGTTCCTGGTATGCTTTCTCCTCCCCGAACTGGCCCTCCTTCCTCCCTTCCTGTCTCAGTATTGTTAGCATAACAGGATCAGACAACTAGAGTTCATTTTGTTCAGCCCCCTGTCTTGCTCAGCTCCCATCTCATATTTTTAAACATATCCACGGATTGAGACAATACAGGTTCTCACTGCAATCATTTCCAGATCTTAATTTCCTTTTAGTATTTGGAATGTGGCCACTGCATGATTGATTTTCATACAAACATACTAGAGCTTATGCATTGAATTTGTTGCTGCCCCCTTCAAGGCTAACCCTTGGTTGCTGCTAACCCTTCAAGGCTGTTACCTTGGAAGGTTAGATATACCTATCGGTGATATGACTCTTAGCAGTTTAGAAATGGAGAGGACTTAAACTCACTCTAGCTCTTGCCCCTTCCTTCTTGTTAATCTTCTCAGCCAAACTTCATACTCAGTGTCTATTATCACCATCTTCATTTACCTCCCCATCCCACTGTAATCTATTCAGCAGCCACTTCTCTATTAAATCTCTCCTGCTGAGGTCACCAGTGACCCCCATCTCTCTTAATGGGGGCGATTTGGCGACCTCTCACTTTCCTGGACCCACCCATTACACTGAAACCTTCCTTACCTAGACTGTGAGTGAGCTCCATGCAAGCAAGGACCATCTTCCTTTATCACAGTGTCCTGTGTGTCCAGTACAGTGCCTGACACAACAAGTCCTCAACACTTAGCTGAATGAAAGAATGAATGAACACATTCACAGATTCTGTCCCTCTAATTTTACATATACAAAGACAGAAGCCCTAAAGAAGGCGTACAATTTGCCCAAGGCAGTAGAGCTTATTATTGGCAGAACCAGCATATGACCCTAGTTCTTCTAACTCCCAGGCCAGTTGGTTTCATACCCTACTGCCATTGCTCAAAATAAGTTTTGGCTTACTCGTTTGAACTGCTTTCAAAGCCCGCAATGTATTCTCTTGAATCTTTATATTCTCTTGACTGGTGGATTTTATATTTGGCATCAGAAGGTTACCAGAAGCCTCTGTGATCTGGCCTTAAGCCACCTTTCTCCACTACTCCCACGTGCAGATCTGTCATTCCGCAGAAGCAGGATCCTCACTGTTTCTCATACAGTGCCCGGTGTTCCCAGCTCTAGGCCTTTGCTTATGATGTTCCTTCTGCCAGGAATGTCTTTCCTCTGTCAGTCCTCAAATGCCCAAATCCTACTCATCTTCATTCATAGTCTTTCCAAAACAATGATTTAACCTGTAAAGACAGAGGGAGGGAGGAAATGAGCACTGATTGAGCTAGTATCTTCACATATATTATTTTAGCTCACTAACTGGAATTTAGAAGATGCACAGGAACTTGGTATTCAGCAAAAAGATGAAGAGCCAATGAGTATCACAACCTATAATGTATTACAAAAATCTGTGAAGGTGTGTGTAAAAGGACTATTTTACCCTAAAGAATTTAAGACCCCATTGTGGGAACATTATCAGAGCCAGGCTTCAGAGTAATTTGCTTAAAAATATGCGTTGAGATGAGTTAGCTTTGTTTATATTTGTAGTCTCCAGAAATTCTCAACTTTTGTAGGAAATAGCTACACGAGATTGGTGATCAGGTGTTTGTACATGTGTATGTACAGGTGAACACACATCATGCACACAGCTGCTGAAGACTGGGCAGGTAGAGGAGGATGAAGAGGCACTGGGACATTTCTTCTGGAAAAGGAGGCCTCATTTATCTTCTGCAGCTCACCTCCACTGCCTCCCACCGCCACAGCCAACAACACCATCACCACCAACACCAACACCACCGTCACTGCCACCACCAACAACACTATCACCATCACCACCACCACTGCCACCACCAGCAACCATACCATCACTGCCACCAACACCACCAACACCACCACTGCTGCCACCATCACCACCACCAACACCATCACCACCAACACCGCCACCACCACCGCCACCACCACCACCAACACCATCACCGCCAACACCATCACTGCCACCAACACCACCATTAACAACACCATCACCACCAACACCATCACTGCCACCAATACCACCATCACTGCTGCCACCAACACCAACACCATCACCGCCACCATCACCACCAACATCACCACCACTACCACCAACACCAACACCACTACCACCACTGCAACCATCACCACCAACATCACCACCAACACCAACACCACCATCACCACCAACATCACCACCACTACCACCACCACCACCACCAC
>NW_006797481.1:5629818-5632913 GCF_000442215.2 Lipotes vexillifer | reverse complement strand
CACCAGCACCACCATCACCACCATCACCACCACCAACACCAGCACCACCACCACTACCACCACTGCAACCATCACCACCATCACCACCAACACCAACACCACCATCACCACCACTACCACCACCAACACCAACACCACCATCACCACCACTACCACCACCACCACTGCAACCATCACCACCATCACCACCACCAACACCATCACCACCATCACCACCATCACCAGCACCACCATCACCACCATCACCACCACTACCACCAACACCACCACCACTACCACCACTGCAACCATCACCACCAACACCAACCCCCCCATCACCACCAACACCAACCCCCCCATCACCACCAACACCAACCCCCCCATCACCACCAACACCAACCCCCCCATCACCACCAACACCAACCCCCCCATCACCACCAACACCAACCCCCCCATCACCACCAACACCAACCCCCCCATCACCACCAACACCAACCCCCCCATCACCACCAACACCAACCCCCCCATCACCACCAACACCAACCCCCCCATCACCACCAACACCAACCCCCCCATCACCACCAACACCAACCCCCCCATCACCACCAACACCAACCCCCCCATCACCACCAACACCAACCCCCCCATCACCACCAACACCAACCCCCCCATCACCACCAACACCAACCCCCCCATCACCACCAACACCAACCCCCCCATCACCACCAACACCAACCCCCCCATCACCACCAACACCAACCCCCCCATCACCACCAACACCAACCCCCCCATCACCACCAACACCAACCCCCCCATCACCACCAACACCAACCCCCCCATCACCACCAACACCAACCCCCCCATCACCACCAACACCAACCCCCCCATCACCACCAACACCAACCCCCCCATCACCACCAACACCAACCCCCCCATCACCACCAACACCAACCCCCCCATCACCACCAACACCAACCCCCCCATCACCACCAACACCAACCCCCCCATCACCACCAACACCAACCCCCCCATCACCACCAACACCAACCCCCCCATCACCACCAACACCAACCCCCCCATCACCACCAACACCAACCCCCCCATCACCACCAACACCAACCCCCCCATCACCACCAACACCAACCCCCCCATCACCACCAACACCAACCCCCCCATCACCACCAACACCAACCCCCCCATCACCACCAACACCAACCCCCCCATCACCACCAACACCAACCCCCCCATCACCACCAACACCAACCCCCCCATCACCACCAACACCAACCCCCCCATCACCACCAACACCAACCCCCCCATCACCACCAACACCAACCCCCCCATCACCACCAACACCAACCCCCCCATCACCACCAACACCAACCCCCCCATCACCACCAACACCAACCCCCCCATCACCACCAACACCAACCCCCCCATCACCACCAACACCAACCCCCCCATCACCACCAACACCAACCCCCCCATCACCACCAACACCAACCCCCCCATCACCACCAACACCAACCCCCCCATCACCACCAACACCAACCCCCCCATCACCACCAACACCAACCCCCCCATCACCACCAACACCAACCCCCCCATCACCACCAACACCAACCCCCCCATCACCACCAACACCAACCCCCCCATCACCACCAACACCAACCCCCCCATCACCACCAACACCAACCCCCCCATCACCACCAACACCAACCCCCCCATCACCACCAACACCAACCCCCCCATCACCACCAACACCAACCCCCCCATCACCACCAACACCAACCCCCCCATCACCACCAACACCAACCCCCCCATCACCACCAACACCAACCCCCCCATCACCACCAACACCAACCCCCCCATCACCACCAACACCAACCCCCCCATCACCACCAACACCAACCCCCCCATCACCACCAACACCAACCCCCCCATCACCACCAACACCAACCCCCCCATCACCACCAACACCAACCCCCCCATCACCACCAACACCAACCCCCCCATCACCACCAACACCAACCCCCCCATCACCACCAACACCAACCCCCCCATCACCACCAACACCAACCCCCCCATCACCACCAACACCAACCCCCCCATCACCACCAACACCAACCCCCCCATCACCACCAACACCAACCCCCCCATCACCACCAACACCAACCCCCCCATCACCACCAACACCAACCCCCCCATCACCACCAACACCAACCCCCCCATCACCACCAACACCAACCCCCCCATCACCACCAACACCAACCCCCCCATCACCACCAACACCAACCCCCCCATCACCACCAACACCAACCCCCCCATCACCACCAACACCAACCCCCCCATCACCACCAACACCAACCCCCCCATCACCACCAACACCAACCCCCCCATCACCACCAACACCAACCCCCCCATCACCACCAACACCAACCCCCCCATCACCACCAACACCAACCCCCCCATCACCACCAACACCAACCCCCCCATCACCACCAACACCAACCCCCCCATCACCACCAACACCAACCCCCCCATCACCACCAACACCAACCCCCCCATCACCACCAACACCAACCCCCCCATCACCACCAACACCAACCCCCCCATCACCACCAACACCAACCCCCCCATCACCACCAACACCAACCCCCCCATCACCACCAACACCAACCCCCCCATCACCACCAACACCAACCCCCCCATCACCACCAACACCAACCCCCCCATCACCACCAACACCAACCCCCCCATCACCACCAACACCAACCCCCCCATCACCACCAACACCAACCCCCCCATCACCACCATCCCCACCCCCAACACCAGCACCACCATCACCACCATCACCACCACCAACACCATCACCACCATCACCACCACCACCACCACCAACACCAGCACCACCATCACCACCATCACCAACACCACCATCACCACCACTACCACCAACACCACCACCACTACCACCAGTGCAACCATCACCACCAACATCACCACCAACACCAACACCTCCATCACCACCACCACCACCACCATCACCACCATCACCACCATCACCACCACCAACACCAGCACCACCATCACCACCATCACCACCACCAACACCA
>NW_006797481.1:5620784-5629544 GCF_000442215.2 Lipotes vexillifer | reverse complement strand
CACCACCACCAACACCATCACCACCATCACCACCATCACCATCACCAACACCAACACCAGCACCACCATCACCACCACCAACACCATCACCACCATCACCACCATCACCAACACCACCATTACCACCACTACCACCAACACCACCACCACTACCACCACTGCAACCATCACCACCAACATCACCACCAACACCAACACCACCATCACCACCATCACCACCACCAACACCAGCACCACCATCACCACCATCACCACCACCAACACCATCACCACCATCACCACCATCACCACCAACACCAACACCACCATCACCACCATCACCACCATCACCAGCACCAGCACCAGCACCAGCACCAGCACCAACACCATCACCACCATCACCACCATCACCACCAGCACCACCATCACCACCAACACCAACACCACCATCACCACCATCACCACCATCACCACCACCAACACCAGCACCACCATCACCACCATCACCACCACCAACACCATCACCACCATCACCACCAACACCAACACCACCATCACCACCACTACCACCACCACCACCACCACTACCACCACTGCAACCATCACCACCAACACCAACACCACCATCACCACCACCACCACCACCAGCACCACCATCACCACTGCAACCATCACCACCAACATCACCACCAACACCAACACCACCATCACCATCATCACCACTGCAACCATCACCACCAACATCACCACCAACACCAACACCACCATCACCAGCACCAGCACCACACAAATACCTACCAGTTCTTCTCCCTGTAGCTCATGGGTATTTATGTTTTATTGGTTGGTTTTCTGATTTTAAAATTAGTATCTTTTCATTTTAGAAAATTTGGAAAAGAGAAATCAAAATCTTACAACTCAGAGGTAACGAACAAAAGATATATTTCCTTTCAGAATTTTAGACATACGTAGATTTCTTTTTTATAAGTGCATCGTTTCTTATGAAGTTCTGTATTCTGACTTTTTACTGAATGTTATATAATGAGTATTTCTCTGTGTCATTAACAATTCTTCAAAACCAATTTTAATGACTGTATAATACCACATTTATGGATGTTTCATAAACATCTTAATTATTCTCCTCTTCTTGGCTATTTATGTTGTCCCCAGGCAGCTGCTGCTTCTTTTTGGGGGGGGGGAGGGGATGGAGGAGGGGGGGTATTGGGTTTTTTATGTGGTCGCCGGGCGCCTGGTGCTTCTTTTTGGGGGGGGGGGAGGGGATGGAGGAGGGGGGGTATTGTAAATAATGCTGTGATAAAGATTCTCATGTAAAACTTTTGTCCACATCTCTGATTGTTTCCTAAGGATACAATATTCGTTCTGAAACTGGTAGGTATGAACATTTTTGGGGTGGCGGTTTCCAAGAAATATTGTTAAGTTGCTTTTCAGGAAAATTTTACCAATTTATATTCAACCAACTGAGGCATTTTGAACGTTATGAAAACCATTGTTGTGATTTATGGCCACATCCCCTCCCTAATGAAAATGCCCATGGGACACAGGGAGACAGATTCCACAATGAAAAGATTAATTGCAACTGACTAGTGACAGGCCCCTGCATTCATCAAACCAGAGCCTCTGCGGAGGCCTAGGAGAGGAAGAGTACAGTAGAAGTCATCTGAAACTGAGACAAGGCCACACATTAGCATATGAAGAAGCTGGTAGTAAAGTTTATCAATATATATCTATACATTTGGTAGTATATGCTTTATTATTTACACCCCACCGGCATCCTAAAAGCGTTTGAAGTGAGCCCTGGCCATCTGAGACTGTGCCTGCTGGAGTGTTCCCTGAGCTCCCCCACCTGTATGACTCAGTAACCAGATTCCAAAGCAGAGATTATTATCCCCATGTTCAGTGGGACCTAACCAATCCATCTCTACTTGATTACTGATAACATCATGAATATCTTTGTACATCAATCAAGAAAGGCAGTAAAATATGTAAATGGTTAATAGCATAGACTCTGGAGCCAGACTGCCTGAGGTTTAATTCCTAGCTCTACCATTTAATAGCTGTGTGATCTTGGCAGGTTACTCAATATATCTGTGCCTTAGTTTGCTCATCTATAAATTGAGGATAAGAGTAGTTCTTTCATTTAGAATTGTCATGAAGAGTAAATGGGTTAATATATATAAAATACTAGGAATTTAGCATATGTATTCAGGCCCATAGTAATGCTATATGTGAATCTCCTATTTTTATTTTTTCAAATCCCTAAGAATTAACTTCAACAGACACACTGTATTAGATAATAAAAATATTTTAAAGCAATTGCTTGGATTCTGTGGATAAAAGTAAGACTATTTTTCAAATAGGTTCCCAAGAATATTCTTGTTCTGTCCTTGAAAAGGATAGGTAGGTAAGTAGGTAGATGATAGATAGGTAGGTAGATAGATAGATAGATAGATGAATAGATACAGAAAGAAAGAAAGAAAGAGAGAGGGAAAGAAAGAAAAGGAAGGAAGGAAGGGAGGGAGGGAGGAAGGAAGAAAGCTTTTGGTTACAACTATACTTAGTAAATTTTTGCATCTCTCAGAAATATTTGAAAACTATATCTTCTGTGAGAGACAAAGACCATTAGCATTACCATCCCATTTGATACTTTTCCCTCTAATATCAAAAAAAATGATTCACTTTAAAATCAAACATGTTTAAAAAAATCTAGCCCTCTCTTCTGTTTAAGGCAAGGAATTTCCTAAATTAACACTTAAAAACCATAAAACTTTCTCATAATCTCACAACCCAGACATAACAATGATAATGAGAACAAACAACCTGTTTCCTTTCAGAACTGTTTTAGCCATATCCTTTCTCTTGGATTCATTTGGACAATCTCGCTAAGGTTATCAGTGTGTGTTTAGAATTTGATAGTTCTGTCCCTGGAAAGGCTTGATCAGATTTTTCATATATATATATTGGACTTCCGACAATGAACTGTTCGAAATTTAATTCCACTGAATGATCCTGGTGAAAAAATGAGCTAAATGAGAAAGCATCCAAGTAAAGGAACTGTTCAAAGAATCAGGAACTGCTTGAGCAGCAGAAACTGGGCCATGGACTTGAGAGTCTATAAACTCTGGGCCATCATAGATAATTGAAAGTCATAATCTTCCAAAGGGCTTTAATTGAATATTTGGAAATCTGTATAAAAGTAAACTGAGTCAACTAAATAAGAATAAACACAGCTAAACTAAATAGTATAAATCTTCAAAAGAAGAACCCTAATTCAAAAGATATACTGCATTTCCTGAACTTCGCCATTCTGGTTGTTTTCAATATTATGCCCCTGGGAAAATACAACTGTTTCTAATCGAATCATCTAAACTCCCATGCTGGGGCTTAAGGGTGGGTTCTCCCATTTTGCTCTTGCTACTTGTTTGGGGGATAAAGCAGTGCAAATTATTCAGACACCAATCAGATTTATCATCCTGTGCCTTTTGATGACATCCATCTGTTTATCTAAGAAGCCATTAAATACTTATTGAGTTACAGTGCTATGGAGAAAATTGGGTTATCATCTATGGTTAAATCCAATTCTTGCATCTGCCATCTTTTCAGCTTATGTGGTATATTCTGAAATTACCCTGACTTGCAGACCTGTACCACAAGAATACATTTGCTTTGTAGCTTTTTTTATGTCATTTCTAGAGAATTTCTGATGCATGAGCAATTTGTGGTTCAGGAAAATGTTGACAGAAAGATGTCAGTGCTTTCTCTTGTTAAAAGTTCAAAAGCCTGACAGAGACTGTGCCAGCTTAAAAGTCTTATTCAGAAGTGGGTACTGTTCATTTCTGAGGTTTGTGTTTAGACGAGCCTATTCAAAGAAAAATTTGAGTCTAGGTCACAAAGGTAGAATTGCGTTAATCAGAAGATAAAAATAAATTAGTATCAAGTCAGAATTCAAATGGACAAAAAAAAAAAAAGTGAGCTCATCATAAATGGTGTTAAATAAATACCAGCAGGTAAACTGATAAGACACAAAGGACCCAGTCTTCCTAGGGAATGACGAGGTAGGAGTTCAGTGCTTATCTCCCAAGTCAAGCAGCTTAAGCAATACTAAAAGTCAGGTTTTCTGAGATGGCTGAAGAGGCAGTGGACTGTGTGGAGAAAACTAATTGAAATAAAGTGAATATTTGCAGTTTCCTGGAGATACTGTTATATTCTGACTGCAGGAGCTCCAGAGAAAGAGCAAATGTAAATTAGGCAGATGCTTCAGTTTTTGCCAATTTTTCTACCGTTTGTCAGAGAAATAATGAAGAATCCATGAGTAAAACATTTTCTTGATTTGTTTATGTAAATCAGGCCAGAATTCTGGGAAGCCTAGATTTTCTGGGAATCTTCAAAGATTACAGCATAGCTGCTCTTCCTTAAAATCAAGCTGTACACACTATTTATTGGCCATTTAAGAAGATCCTTCCGATCATATTTCACAGAGTCCTTTCATTGTTTTCCTCATTGTGAGGTAAGTACCCTGAAATGGGAGACAATAGCTAGGTAACAAATGAGCATAATCAATTGAGACCCACAGGCCAGGATGTGGCTGGCTTGAGAAAGATATCCCTTTGTCTACCTGTTTGCTTGTCTGTGACCTTCATACAGCTCTGTCTGTGCCATCAGCAGAGAAGCTGTTTTTGTGAGTCACTAATGATGCCACAATGAGAAAGAGAGCTATTGCCAAAGCAGGGATGACCAGGAGCTAGGACCTAGACACCAGAGATGCAAATATGAGGTAGAGGAGTCTTCTTGGTATATTTCACATCCTGCTAAATTCATCCAAAAGGTGAATCTGAGTAGGACCAAAAAAGCCGCTGTTCAGAGTGAGAAGTTGCATACTTTATGATTTGAAGAACTGTGGCCTTTTTGTCTTCACCACTCTAGTCCATCCATAAAATACTTACCCCTGCCTTGCTCAGGTCTGAAATTCTATTCCTTAAAGAAGTATTTCCTGGGGAAAGGGAGGAGTGAGGGCCCTTTGGACCAGAAGGAGAAAACACTTTGTTGCTCCAAAGATTTTTCTGGGATCTACTCTGTTGATTGTCTATTAGGTAAACATTTTTACTTTCAATCAAAATGACAGAGGAGAATAAACTTTTCATTCCTTGTTCAAAGACTAATATCAGAACACCTATGGACTATTTCACAACATTTTAATTAATAACTTAATTTTAGTGTGCAGGTAGGAAAAATGATACTGAGAATTCTCTTTTTTTGTCTTTTTTTATAAATTTATTTTTTATTTTTGGCTGCATTGGGTCTTCATTACTGTGCGTGGGCTTTCTCTAGTTGTGGCGGGGGGGCTACTCTTCGTTGCAGTGCGTGGGCTTCTCATTTCAGTGGCTTCTCTTGTTGGGGAGCATGGTCTCTAGGCAAGCAAGCTTCAGTAGTTGTGGCACATGGGCTCAGTAGTCGTGGCTTGTGAGCTGTAGAGCACAGGCTCAGTAGTTGTGGTGCACGGGCTTAGCTGCTCTGCAGCATGTGGGATCTTCCCGAACCAGAGCTTGAACCTATGTCCCCTGCATTGGCAGGTGGATTCTTAAGCACTGTGTCACCAGGGAAGTCCCTTATTTTTGTCTTTTTAAATTGAGGTTTAGTTGTATTAGTTTCAGGTGTACAACATAGTGATTCAAAATTTTTATAGGTTATGTACATTTCAAGCTATTATAAAATATTGCCTATATTCCCTGTGCTGTACAATATATCCTTGTAGCTTATTTATTTTATACATAGTAGTTCGTGACTCTTAACCATCTACCCCCATATTCCCCTTCCCCTCTCCCCCCTCCCCACTGGTAACCACTAGTTTGGTCTCTGTATCTATGAGTCTGTTTGTTTTGTTATAGTTGTTTGTTTTAATTCTTTAGATTCCACATATAATTGATAACATACAGTATTTGTCTTTCTCTGTCTGACTTATTTCACTAAGCATAATACCCTCTAGGTCCATCTACATTGTTGCAAATGGTCAAATTTCATTCTTTTTTATGGCTAAGTAGTATTCCATTGTATGTGTGTGTGTGTGTGTGTGTGTATACCACATCTTCTTTATCCATTCATCTGTTGATAGATGCTTAGGTTGCTTCCATATCTTGGTGGTTGTAAATAATGCTGCTATGAGCATTGGAGTGCATATATCTTTTTGAATTCGTGTTTTCATTTTCTTTGGATATATACCCAGGAGTGGAATTGCTGGATCATACCGTAGTTTTATTTTTAGTTTTTTGAGGAGATATATTGAGAATTCTTTAAGAAAGTTTTAAGTAATTCCATTGATTGATCAGGTAGGGATATTAACCCAAATACAAATAACTGCTAAAATGGTTAAAAGCAAGGTTCTGAAAATGTAGTGGGAATTGTTAGGGGTAATAGGTCTAATAGAACCACACTGGGACAGCACAGTAATGCCCAGAGGTGGTAGCACCACTCTTTTCTCTTTTGTCTTTCCCATCTCCTTATTTCCTGCATGGCTCTCCATGCTTCTCAACTTGGGGGCAGAGTGGTTGCTGTTTGCTGTCTCGCTGATGGCCTGCCGGAGAAAATCTGTTGCCTTTTCTGCCTGTCAGTGACATATGCCTTCACATCTTGGCTACACCATATGGCTTCCTTAGAATACAGAATCCAAGGCCAGAGGTGCCTTGTACTTGCTGGGCTGAGTTCCTCCACCTTGAAGATTACCTCCCTCATTGCCCTACCTCTCAACTGAAGTTTCCATTCTCACACTGACCGGTAATGATTGAAGCAGATTGAATCACCTACTGGAATCAGGTTCCTGCCTTATTTTAGGTTGCCCTCCATTTCTGACTTGGGGAAACATGTTGTTTACCTTCACAAGTGCTTCTTGAGCATCTGTTTCTCAAGTACTGGGCATTATTGAAGAAAGAAATTAATGTTAATTATGCACAAACTTTAGGAATAGAAAAGAAAATTTGGATAATTATTTTTCTAAAGGAGACTGTAATCTCCTCAGAGAGATGATAAGTATGTGAAAGTTAACATTTCTACAAAAGATAAAAATGAGGAGAGGGCTTCCCTGGTGGCGCAGTGGTTAAGAATCCACCTGCCAATGAAGGGGATGTGGGTTCGAGCCCTGGTCCAGGAAGATCCCACGTGCCACGGAGCACCTAAGCCCATGAGCCACAACTACTGAAGCCTGCGCACCTAGAGCCCGTGCTCTGCAACAAGAGAAGCCACCACAATGAGAAGCCCACGCACTGCAACGAAGGGTAGCCCCTGCTCTTCGCAATTAGAGAAAGCCCGCGCGCAGCAATGAAGACCCAATGCAGCCAAAAATAGATAAATAAGATAAATATATATTTTTAAAATGAGGAGAAAAAACACTTACTACGTGTTATGGACTGAACTGTATTCCTCCGACTTCATACATTGCAGCCCTAACCCACAATGTGGAGATAGGGCCTTTAAAAAAGTAATTAAGATTAAACGAGGTCACAGGGTAGGGCCCAATTCTGTTGGACTGGGGTCCCTATGAGAACAAGAAGAGACACTAGGGGTGTGGCACATAGAGAAAAGGCCATGTGAAGATACAGAGAGACGGCAGCCATCTGCAAGCCCAGGAAAGAGGCCTCAGGAGAAACTAAATCTGCCAACACCTTGATCTTGGTGTTCTGTTGTTTAAGCCACTCAGTCTGTGATACTTTGTTATGGCAGCCCCAGCAGACTAATACATTAAAAGTTAAATGGAGTCAGTAGAACTTGAGATTTTCAAGTGATGGGCAGGACATGGGCAGACAGTGTACAAGGAAAAGGTCAATCTAAGCCAAGGGACTCAGGAGCAAAGAAGAGTAAGAAGTCAGAGTGACTTGTCAGTGGGGAGTTGGTAAGGCGGAGGAGGGCCCTCACTCCCAGGATGCATTTGAATTTGATCTGGTGCGTATTAGGAAACCATTATGGGTTGCCGAGCGGGGAAAGGCCTAAAACACAGGGTTTTAAGAAAATTAGCTTTGCTGCAGTACACAAATTCAATGGTACTAGATTGAGCAGAAGTGGAAGACTACTGAGGAAAAAATTACAGTAATCCAGGCAGGTAAGGGTCCAGATGGCGAGAGGAAAGGAGAGTATCTGATGAACCTGAAAGTTATTGCAAAGTAGGAATTGATAGGATTTGGTGACAAAATTGAATGAAATTCACTAATATATCATTTATTCTTCTGTGCATCTCGGCATTATATATCTCTACCAGTGAATTCGTTAAAGATATTTTTATGTTAACAGCAAAGTTCTTAATGTAAGTTGATTTGAGAGCTCTTTGCCAGTTGAATAAATTTGTTACACTATCGGAATTACCCTAAAGATCTTAGGAAGCAAGACATCATCAAAAATTAGGTCACATCTATATAAATAAAACATTGAGACAATTGAAACTTAATGTCATTACCCAGCTGTAGGAAGAGAGTGACTAGCCAGAGTTAGAAAGTGCTTTCAGGCTAGATGTCCCGAGGGACAAGTGGAAGAAAAAGTTCAGGATGGATTTTTGTAAGAATGGCCAGGAAAGGGACTCCAAAACAAATCCCTCTAAACCAAGGTATCAGTCCCTGAGACACAATGGAACATGGAATGAGGTTAAGATCCAAGGATCTAAGAAGAGTTTATCCATTCGTGCAATAATATTCCTAATGTCTGTTGAGCACCTATTTTGTGCTAAGGGCTTTGCGCAGACTGTTTCATTTATGTTCATTGAGCACCTACTAGATGTGAGCTCAGGGT
>NW_006797481.1:5600609-5620774 GCF_000442215.2 Lipotes vexillifer | reverse complement strand
AGGAATGGTCCCTGACCTTCTGGAGTTTACGGTCTGGTGTGGGAGACAGGCATCAAACAAATAATCACATGAATATGTATCTAATTACAAATTGTGGTCATTGCAGTGAAGAGTATAGCAAGGGTTCTTCATTTGGATTTAACAGTCAGAAATGGCCTCCCTGAGTAAATGACACTGCAGTGGAAAGTTTGAATATGGTAACTTTGATAACCAGGAATTAGTCAGGCAAAGATTAGAAGAAAGAGATTCGGGGCACAAATGAAGCCAGTGATTTGCAGGGGGCCAGAGGGCTAGCTGTTAGCATTCCAAAGATGTTGCAGCAGGGGCTGAGATCTAGTCGTCAAGAGATTTGAGTTCATGTGCAGAGAGCTTAATCCCTGAGTCAAACCAACCATTAAAGACCAGAGTGAGGTTTGAGGCAGCATTCAGTCATAGGGGCATTGAAAGGCAAATTAAGAAACCAAATACTGGGCTTCCCTGGTGGCGCAGTGGTTGAGAGTCCGCCTGCCGATGCAGGGGACACGGGTTCGTGCCCCGGTCCGGGAAGATCCCACATGCCGTGGAGCGGGTGGGCCCGTGAGCCATGGCCGCTGAGCCTGCGCGTCCGGAGCCTGTGCTCCGCAATGGGAGAGGCCACAACAGTGAGAGGCCCGCGCACCGCAAAAAAAAAAAAAATTAAACCAAATACTGAGAATCTTGGAGACAGAGTGGAAATGGGATAGAAGTAAACATAAGCTGGTGAACTACTACCTGTGCGGGTCCCATGTTATCCTTCCCAGAACCTGTAGGCACAAGCTAAATGGAAAAAGCAGTGTGGCTTACTAGTCAGAACGTTGGATTTGCAGTCAGATGCATGTGGACACTTGCTAGGTGTTTAGGTGTTTTATCTGAGAAGACGCTTTTAGCCTTTCTTACCTCTAGTTTTTTATTCTGTAAAATGGGGAAAATACTACCTACCTATCTCTGAGGAATAATGTAAGGCTCAAAAGAGATAATGCCTATAACATGCTTAATTCAGTGACTGACAGACAAATAGGCTCTTCCTTCACATGTCACCAATCCTTTTGCTATTCTATTCGGTTCATGTTTGTTTGGGTAAAACAGGAAGATATCTATATACACAGTAAAATGCATGAACTTTATAACTGACATTTTCTTGGCTGCTCAGAAGCTTGTCTGAGTCCTTTCCACCTTTTTCTCGACTTCTAATTGTGTTTCATACTTTTGAGGCTCTCTGAAATGAAATCTTCAGATCAGAGGAGGGTGAAGAGATTAGTATGTAAATATAGTCACTTAGACATAGGATTCAGTGTGTGCTCAATTAAGATTTGATGAATGAATGATTACTGTATAATTAGGAGATTTGACAGCAATGAGTAGTTAATTAATTGCTAAGATAGTGTATATTAAAGAATAATTTTAAAACATCTTTATGTATTTTGTGTTTTGAAGTGATTGGTAAACTGAACTCTAACCTCTTGCTCTCTGAATATTCTCTTAGCTATAAGCCTACCCATATTTTAATTAGAGAACCGTTCTGACAGTTCCAGGAAAGGAAACATTTTTTCTGTTAATACATTTCTAGCATTTCAGCTAAACAATTTATCTACAATGATTTTTCCCTTTAAAAAGAATAGCAGACAATTAGAAGCATAGTACAGTAAATTTTCTGCCTTATGGATCCCAGCCAAAAACCATACAACTTTTGTGCTTTATAAGCAATTGCAAACTAAAATGAGTAACGGGTATATTGTAATAGAGCTGCTTTGAGCTGCTATTACCATAGAATACTTTTCCAGCTTTCTTAGAAGCATGAGAACAAAATTGAGGGGACAGAATCTATCTGATTGAAGCTGGGATGTTACTTGCCTTGTATTTCACTTTAGGCAGAATGGCAGTCATTTTATTTGCTATTAATGTGAATAGAGAGCTCACTTCTTTTCAGAATGTAGCCCGCAAAAAAGATCTGTAGCCAATACACATGGTTAGAAATGAAGCTGCCTCTGTAGACTTAGGCATCCCCGAGTCTGGTCAGACCCGAGGAGACCATTATGGAAATCACAGTGGGAAGATTATTATAGATTTGCTCAAATCAAGAATATCTGCAGGGAGTTACTGAAAACTCCCCTTAGCTCTTCCTTCAGAATATAGCAGTGCAGATAGACCCAATCCAGAGAGTCCCTATTCATATCAACAGTTGGGTCAGGAATAGGTTAGTGACAAATCAGTAAGGTACACTCATGTTCAAATATTTCTCCTGTGATAATACCTGGGTAAGATTATTTTATTTGGATTTTGGGGACAAAAGCATGACTTGAGAATATGAAAATCCTAGTAAATACAACCAGTAAACAAAATTTACACAATTAACTTCACATATTTCAGCCAACCACATATCTACATAAATGCTACGTTCGCTTAACCTCACTAGGAACTTGGCGGTATTTTTCCCTTAACAAGTAGATTTGACATATATTTACTCATTTATTCAAAATTATTTACGAGTACAGACAAAATCCTAAGCACTGAATATACAACATTGGGTATACGGTGCTGGGTATATGGTAAACACCAACTCCTGCCCCTGTGGACCCTTACAGTCTAGTGCAGGAGACAGGAATCAAATGGTACCACAAGATCCTTTCTGCAAATGACATCTTTGGAGGACTCCCAAGAGATAAAAATGGAGCAGCTCTGGCAGAAGTGGAACAGGGCAAGAAACCTGCCATTCCTCTTCCCTTCACTGCCCTCTGGTCAACCTCTTTAGGGCTCTAGTTTGAAAACCACTTTACATGTGGTCTGATGTATAGCAAGACGGGGAAACCTCTGCTCTTCGGGACACCATCTTGGCTAAATCTATTTCAGACCTTGCTGGCCAGCCTAGCCACCCTGGCCACACACCAAGGGCACAGAACTTCATTCCAACCAACTTAATGCTCCACAATTTGCTCTTTGCCATGAGGGGCAAATTTTATTTGTCACCATGGTTTAGGCAGGAGAGAGTACCACTAGGAAGACTCTTCTCCTAGGAAATGGGTAACTGTAAGAAAGAAATAGATATGGATACCTTGAAAGAAACCTCAGTATACCTAAACACACGCACACACACACACACACACACACACACAAACCTGCATGTCAGCCAAATGCTTTGAACCTGCCAAAAGTATCTAAACTTGTAGAGTATCATATTCAATAAAATTCAGTCACTGTGTCTCCAGTCTTGGTAGATAAATGGGGCAGGGGCCATTTACCCTATAGGAGTTTTCTTTTGCTCCTTCCCTATTCAAGAGGGACCTGGAAATGCGCTTCAATTATAATGAGAGTAAGAAGGTACAACTTGACGTTGTGTTACGACCCTATAGTTTCAAGATTCCGTGTTCTCTGCTGTATAACGTATATGTTTTGCTAATACCCTTACCATTTAATGCTGGTGCCCCTGATACTGTGCGTACAGAGGAGTACAAGTAGCTTCTTGGGCCAGCAGCGACATGGCCTATACATGCAGAAGAATTTACCTCCTAACCCCTCAGATATTAACTGCTTGATTGAAGGATTGGTCGATTCCAGTGGTGGAATGAAGAAAGGTGAAAATGTGGGATTTTAGGCATAATAATAGTATAAGAGAAAAATTATAATGGCTATCACATATACGTCGCATATTCTAACCCAGATACTATCAATATTAAAATGATATATGTGCGTGCATTCACATACTCACTTAAACATTACAAAAGCCTCAAAGATAAACATACGTACTACTGAAATTTCATTGATAGGGAAGCCAAGGTAAAACACCTTGCCCAGGATCACACAACTAACAAGAGACAGTCAGGATTTGAATCCAGACAGTCTAGCTGTCCAGTCAATGCTTTCAGCACAATGCTGTGCAGCCATAGGGCTAGTTAAGCCCTCTGCAGGGTGTGTAGGTAGAGGGCAGATTTCTTTACTCAAGGAAGCTGTTTAATAGGGTAAAGGAAATTGTGAGGAAAGAAATTAGGAACTTTGAAAAGAATCAAGAAGAAGGTTGACTGGGTTAGACCCTGACTATGATGATTAAATAAAAATAATAAAAATAAAAATAGTAGTTGCTTAGCTGCTGTAAATTCTTTCTAAGAAACAGAGAGTGGATAATTATAAATAAATAATAATCACCAAGAGTTTTTTTAAAGAAGTAATGAGAGATTCTGGTCAAATTGTGGTTCAAGTAGCTGCAAGGAAATTCAAATTACAGATGTAAGGAAAGCATTTTCAACCTGAAACTAAGGTTGCACTTACTCGTGGGCACCAGTAAATCAAAGCCAAGATGAAGATATGGATGATGGATGGGAACTAGATGAAATAACAATATGAAGGAGCCTGGAGTCACAGTGGAGCAGTAAAAGCTGAATTTAGGAACCAAGAAAATTTTCAGAAGCTAGAAATCAAAATTCACCAGCTGGTAAAAGCTGACACAGCAAAGTTGATGCCAAAAAGTATCCGGAAAGGAGACAAAGATTGCTTCAGACATGAAGCATCTTGTATGCCGGACCAGAATTATTTCAGGATAAAGTCACCTTGCTCAAGCCCTCATGTAGAGTGCTTTACCTAGACTGCCAGGTGCTGCCAGCCCAGGACGTAGATCTGTAGCTCAGACTGAAAAGCTTACTTTTTGAAGGACCCAGGGATCTGAGACAGTGGGTTCAACCCGAGCCTGGCCGTGGGAGAGGGTGGACTTCCGGCCTCTGGCTAGAGAGGAAGACCTGTTATAATTAGAAAAGGAGTGGAACTGAAAGGGCCTAGAAGAATGTAATTAATGTTATAAAACACCTAGACCACCTGTGTCCCTGTCATTTGCCTAATTAGGATTGAATTTTTATCCTGACTCCTTTGCGCACTTCAGTGTAGTTAAGCCCTTTGCGCTCTTAATTAAGCATTTACTATGTATGTAGTTAATGAGGGTGAAAGGACTGCCTTAGAAGAGATGGGGGAGGCAAGTGAATCCCAAGATAAAGGTTTCTTTTCCCCATGAGAAACCGAAACAAACAAGCTCTGGGTGGATAGTTATGAGGCCCCTTCCCACTTTGACATATCCTAAATCTCTGAATCACATGATTCCCCTAGAGTAAAAATTACTCAGAGATATGGGGTACCCATGTGTTTGTGGAGCTGCACTGGTACACGTGTCCGTGTAACCTGACCTGTCTTTTCAGGGGCAGGGGGCTCCCTCTACCAAGGGCTTCCTCAGTTTTGTGCTTGGGACAATGACTGGCTGGTGTGAGTGGGAGCTTTCCCATCTCTGAGTACTCCTCTGGGGTCCAGGCTGCCCACCCTGCTCACTGCTCAGTTATAGATGAGGGTCTTGTATTGCCAAGGCCGCCACTAGCTCATGTATTGCCTTTGAGCCAATGCAGTTCCACCCCAGCGTTCGTGGATTGGCACCCAGAGTGTGAGTTGCACGTCGGGCCACACTCGCCCCTTCCCCAGGCATTCTTGCACAGTGGTGAGCTCGCATAGCCACTCAGAGCACCCCTGAGGATTGCTTCTGTTTCTGCCTGGATGGTAATGTACGGGCAACTCAGACACACCAAGGCCGTAACTGAACCCAGTAGCTTTCCCCCACAACTCCTTATCCTCTGTGCTTGCTTTAATCAGAATATTAAAATCACTTTTCACTCCTCCCTCAACCTCTCCATGCAGTGGAACACTAGGGCTGATCCCAGCTCTGATTTCTGAAAAACTATTTCTGTAGTTCAAAAAGCTAGGAACTGTATATCTTTTATCTTTCTCATCCATTATGTCCATTTGATAAATGTGGAAACTCATGCTCAGACGATTTAAGTATCTCGACTCCAAATGAGCCTGCGTGACTGCAAATCCCACGCACTTTTCCACTGTATCGCACTGTTCTCATCACTTGCTCCAGGGCCTCTAAATGGCTTCCCTACCTCACTCTCACCTCCGCAGCCCATCTTCCACCCACACAGGAGCTAGAGGTAAAGACCTCAAACACATTCAGCCTATTCTTTCAAAGATCGTTGAGGGCTAGCCGTCTCTGACATGGAAAATCGAAACCCCACAGCATGGCAGCCCTCACTTGTATTTTCAGTCCAATTTTCTAACATGCAGGCCTCATCTCCAACACTGCCAGATTGAGACCAGCACAACCAAGGTGCTGGGCACAAATGGTAACTGGGGGACCCTCAGGCTCAACGATCAGCCTTCACACACAGGTGTTGTCTCTGGCAAAGGGATTTGGGGGTGGGGAATCTGAGCCATAAAAGGCCTTGAATAAAAACTGAGAGCTGAGCAAGTAAGCATATACACTGTGATGCCTGCAGGGTACCCAGATGACTGGACGTGTGGTGAGTGTCAGGAGAAAAATAGTGGCCAGGTTCACTCCACCCAGTGTTGTTGGGGCAATTTTTACTGAACAGCCTACCTAAGTGGCCTTAAAAGCACCACTCAGCCTCTGACACTCACATTCTGCTTTCTAATCATACTGAGCTATTCATGGTTTCCTGAAGGTGCCCTGTATGTTCATACATCCATTCCTTTACCCATGATATCCCTTGAGCCTATAAAGGCATTTTGTCACCTGGAAAAATCCTGTCACTCCCTGGAGTCAAACATCATTGTCTCCTCTGTGAAACCTTCCAGACTCTTTCTAGGCTGGGTTAAAAGTGTTCTCTGTGGTTTTGTAACAGAGGGGTAGACAGAAAGTTTGGGGAGGAAGGGGTCTGAGTTGAGGAGCGAGAAGCAGAGAGGGGAATGGAATAGCATCTATTCATTACTGGCTCTTGGGTATTTGCTCATCATACTGCTGCAGCATTAACCACTTTGTGTACTGGCCAGTTTTATAATTAGCTGGATGTCTGCAGATACCTCCACCCTTGCCAGACAGTGAGCCTTTAGTCCTCCCTGCCTCCCAATGGGCTGCTAGTTATTCCTGGAAGAGTCTCCAAAGAAATGGATCACTGTTGCCATGTGACTTCAGCTCTGTTTGAACCCTCTGGCTCGAGCCGTCCCTTGTCCATATGCCCTTGCACACAAAGCCTTTAGATGCCTCCACTCCCTTGGCCTATCAGGGGAACAGATGCCAGGAGCTGTCCAAGGCTGCAGCCTCTTTATAATCCCAAATTCCTGCTTTCTACTTTCTTGGTTCAGCTTTGCACAGGATAGTGGGAGTGAGCCATCTGGCTTACCTCACTTCATACCCATCCCAACCTGTAGGCACCTCTCTACCCCTCCTTCACAGGGAAATTACATCCAGTCCACAAGCCCCAGTGGGAAAATAGATGCCATTTCTTTCTATACTTCTCACTCCAACAAAACTCTCTGTTGTGAGTTAGTGAGTTACAGCTGTTAGGATTCAGCAGTGCAATTGTATCTTTAGGTATAAGCCCAACAGAAATGGGTAGATATGTATACAAAAGGACTTGAACAGGAATGTTCATAGCAGCATAATGGAATAGCTAAAAGTTGGAAACAAGCCAAACAGCCGTCAGCAGTAGAATGGATATCTAAAGTGTAGTATTCACAGGAATAGTCTGTAACAGTGGAATAAACTATGGCTACCTGCAACAATGCAGATGGCACCTCACATGAGGTTGAGCAAGAGAAGCCAGCCACAAAAGAGTAGGTACTGTATGATCCCATTTATATAGAGTTTTTTTAAACAACGATTAAGCAGTGGTGATAGGAGTCAGTTTAGTGGCTACCTTTGGAGAGGAGAGAGCAGGGGGAGCCTTCTAGGGTTTTGGTGTAGAGAGAACCGTGACTTTGGGGAGGGAATGTTCTGACTAAGTTTGGCCTTCTGCTGCGGTAAAGACCTCTGACCTGTTCAAAAGTTGCCTGGATCTTTTTGTACTCTTTACTTGCAGCCTGTGGTGGGGCATTTGAGGTGGATGTGGGGAATGACATTTTTCAGTAGCTTGTGGTCCACTCTGCTCATAGGAAGAAACCTAGTGGTAGATTCTGTAAGTAAAATTCCAGGGAAGACAGTGTGCATTTAGATATGGGCTCTGGTAGCAGCAGTACTAGAGCTGAGGAAAAAGGGAACCAGCTGTCATAACAAGGCAAAAGAAAATAGCAGTTTCCATCTGGACCTTACCTTTCTGTGGCTGTTTTAGCCATCATCCTTCCAAAATGGATTTGAACCTGTATCTTATCTCATTTCTCTTTATATCTGGTTCAGTATTCCTTTTGGTAATCCATGCTTATAAAGCACTTATAAACAGAATTCTGGCCTATTTTCAAAGATGCGAGATATGACACACCAATTAACTATAGAAAGGTTTGGATTTAGGATGGTTTTATTTCACCATGCAGAATGTTTAAGCCGTTTCTCAACAAAGCCAGCTACTGCAAACCCCAATATCAGAATCATATTACTCCCAGAATGGATCCCTTGGCTGTCAGGAGATTCTCAGCAAACAACAAAAACAACAAAAAGCATTAAGCCGCTTCTTCCTAATTATGGCTTTCTCTAAATATCTAATTATCATTGAGAACAAATTGCATGTTACAGAGATAATATTATGGGGAATCGTTAATCTGTTGGGCTTCTGCTTCTGAATTCCTGAGTTGGTACGGCAGCTGCTGGAGCAAAAAATTTGGCCACCTGGACACTTCATTACGGCTTCAGATTTAAATACAAAAACTGCTGATGGACTTGGCTGCTTTTGGCATTTTGCACTTAGATATGCACCGCATGTACAGCTTTTCCAAATTTCCCAGGTAGCTGGGAATATTGAATAATTGAGCATTTAGAGGGACAGAATTACAAGGAAGCAATGGGAATATAGTAATACCAATAAAGTGACAGTGGCATTAACTTCTCTAATTATTCTTTCTTTTTATCACTGCACAAAGGTCTGCAGCTTTTTATGACATTTCCTCAATAACTTCATAGGATTTCCTTAATAAATGCTGATCCAAAAAGTACACATTCTCAAAGATTACCTGATAATTGCACCTACTGTAATATGCTTAAAGCTAATTAACATTCCATCTTCACTTTAGAGAATAGAAATTACCAGGTACTTATCCCATAATTATATCTTTGTGCACTTGCTATTGTAATCCGTGGCATTAGCTATATAATTAATTGATGAACAGTGCCTGTGTAAGTAGAGAGTACTTATGTAAAATGTGTGCCTTATCCAAAAATAAATAAATAGTTTCAAAGAATCACGTCTCATTGTAAATTACATTGTTCTCAAGGAGATTGTATACCATGTCAAGAATTAATAATAATACTGTCAGCTCCTTGGAGGTGGGAAGATGGCAATACTGCCCCACCGTCAGGAAGATGTCCATTGTGATTCATCTCACCATGAGGGATGAGTTGCACCAAGCAGTGCTCACTGCTTTTTCTGGGTGTACATCCAAACCCAAATACTTAGAAGTTGTCTTACTAAATATGGCCTGTCTCTAAGCTATTAAGTCCAATAGTTTTGTGTCAGATGCTTTGTGTAAGAATTCTTTTCAAATATAACATTTTTATCCGATTATAATGCTAATATGTATTCTTTGTAGAAAGTTTGTAAAATATTGAAAAACACAGAAGAAAATAGAAATCACTTATTAATGCCATATTGTGTTAACTTTTTGTTTTATATGCTTTCAGTCTCTTTTCTCTTTTTTAAAAATTTATTTTATTGAGGTATAGTTGATTTACAGTGTTGTGTTAATTTCTGCTGTACAGCAAAGTAATTCAGTTATATATATATATATATATATATATATATATATATGTATATATATAATTTTTCATGTTCTATTCCTTTACGGTTTATCACAGGACATTGAATATAGTTCCTGTGCTGTATAGTAGGACCTTGTTGTTATCCATTCTATATATAACAGTTTGCATCTGCTAACCCTGAACTCCCAATTCTTCCCTCCCCCACCCCCTCCTCCCCCTTGGCAACCACAAGTCTGTTCTCTATTTCTGTGAGTCTGTTTCTGTTTTGTAAATAAGTTCTTTTGTGTCATATTTTAGATTCTACATATAAGTGATATCATGTGGTATCTGTCTTTCTCTTTCTTACTTACTTCACCTAGTATAAAAATCTCTAGGTCCATCCATGTTGCTGCAAATGGCATTATTTCATTCCTTTTTATGGCTGAGTAGTATTCCAGTGTGTATATATACCACATCTTCTTTATCCATTCATCTGTCAGTGGACATTTAGGTTGTTTCCATGTGTTGGCTATTGTGAATAGTGCTGCTATGAACATAGGGGTGCATGTATCTTTTTGAATTGTTTTTCTCGGGATATATGCCCAGGAGTGGGATTGCTGGATCATATAGCAACTGTATTTTAGTGTTTTAAGGAAATTCCATACTGTTTTCCATAGTGGCTGTACCAATTTACGTTCCCACCAACAGTGCAGGAGGGTTTCTTTTCTCCACATCCTCTCCAACATTTGTATTCGTAGACTTTCTTTTTCTAACATCTTTATTGGAGTATAATTGCTTTACAATGGTGTGTTAGTTTCTGCTTTATAACAAAGTGAATCAACTATACATATACATATATCCCCATATCTCTTCCCTCTTGCATCTCCCTCCTTCCTACCCTCCCTATCCCACCCCTCTAGGTGGTCACAAACCACCGAGCTGATCTCCCTGTGCTATGTGGCTGCTTTCCACTAGCTATTGGTTTTACATGTGATAGTGTACATATGTCCATGCCACTCTCTCACTTTGTCCCAGCTTACCCTTCCCCCTCCCCATGTCCTCAAGTCCATTCTCTAGTAGGTCTGTGTCTTTATTCCCATCTTGCCCCTAGGTTCTTCATGACCTTTTTTTTCTTTTTTAGATTCCATGTATATGTGTTAGCATATGGTATTTGTTTTTCTCTTTCTGACTTACTTCACTCTGTACAACAGACTCTAGGTCCATCCACCTCATTACAAATAACTCAGTTTGTTTCTTTTTTATGGTTGAGTAATATTCCATTGTATATATGTATCACATCTTCTTTATCCATTCATCTGTCAGTGGACACTTAGGTTGCTTCCATGTCCTGGCTATTGTAAACAGAGCTGCAATGAACATTGTGGTACATGACTCTTTTTGAATTATGGTTTTCTCAGGATATATGCCCAGTAGCGGGATTGCTGGGTCGTATGGTAGTTCTGTTTGTAGTTTTCTAAGGAACCTCCATACTGTTCTCCATAGTGGCTGTATCAATTCACATTCCCACCAGCAGTGCAAGAGGGTTCCCTTTTCTCCACACCCTCGCCAGCATTTATTGTTTGTAGATTTTTTGATGATGGCCATTCTGACTGGTGTGAGGTGATACCTCATTGTAGTTTTGATTTGCATTTCTCTAATAATTAGTGATGTTGAGCATCTTTTCATTTACCTGTTGGCCATCTGTATGTCTTTTTTTTTTGGAGAAATGTCTATTTAGGTCTTCTGCCCAGTTTTCTATTGGGTTGTTTTTTTCTTATTAATTTTTATGGATTGTTTGTATATTTTGGAAATTAAGCCCTTGTCAGTCACATCATTTGCAAATATTTTCTCCCAGTCCATAGGTTGTCTTTTCATTTTGTTTATGGTTTCCTTTGCAGTACCAGAGATTGTATGTTTGATTAGGTCCCATTTGTTTACTTTTGCTTATATTTCTATTGCCTTGGGAGGCTGACCTAAGAAAACATTGGTACGATTTATGTCAGAGAATCTTTTGCCTGCATTCTCTTCCAGGAGTTTTATGGTGTCATGTCTTATATTTCAATTTTTAAGCCATTTTGAGTTTATCTTTGTGTATGGTGTGTGGGTGTGTTCTAACTTCATTGATTTACATGCGGCTGTCCAACTCTCCCAACACCACTTGCTGAGGAGTTCCAGTCTCTTTTTTAAATGAATCAGTCTCTCTCTCTCTGTGTATGTGTGTATACGTATATATATATATATGTATACATATATGTATATAAATGTGTGTATACATATACAAAAAACATTGCAACCTGCTCTTTTAAAGCAGTGTATTAGGAACCTTCTAATGAAGTATGATTTCTCATCATATTTCCCATGATCCAGTAATACACTGTAATACTGATAGTCCCGAAATTATTTAACCATTTTAATGGACATTTAAGTTATTTCCCATTTTTCACCATTAATCATTATTATTTTGCTCTTCACTGTTTGAGGATTCTCTAAGAGAAGTTTTAAATATTATATTTCCATGAAAGCATATTCTAGGTTCTCCATCCTAAATAATTACCTTGTGACAGTTCCAGTGCCTGAGTTTGCATCTGTATTCACAGTGCACTGGAGCTCTGGTGTGTCATTTTCATTGTCATGGACTAATGAGAAACGGCAGAGGTTGACTTAAGCAAATGCTGGTATACTTCGTACCACCAAACGAAACCAAAAGATTTCATAGCGTGCAGGACAAATGGAAGTTAAAATAAAGAAAAGTGGTGGCAGGATTGAGTCATCATATGGCAGTAGCACAGATACAAAGGAAGAAGATACCAAGATACCCAAGAAGTTGATACCATATTCACATAGCAAACAGTAATCAAGTTTCAAATAAATATCATTAGTCACCCTAACTTAACGCTGTTGATATGAATTATGTTTGTAAATGTTGTATTTAATTTGCAGATTTGTAATAAATTTCTTTCGGTTGTATAAGAACTGTAATCACAAAGAGTTACTATGTAATTTCATATTTCACACATTTAAGTAACACAGTAAAAATAATTTAGATTAACATTGAGGAGTCCATAAGAAGCTTTTTTTTTAAAGTGGATCTATACATTTTCTCAATTTGGGTTGCATTGTTCTCATAGCTACATCTTCATGAGTATTCTTAGAATAAAGTATTTCCTTGGGGAAATTTCCTAGACATAAAATTACTGTGAAATGTTGTAAACATTCTAAGGCTTTTGATGTTTTCGTCAAATTTGAGTTCAGAGTCTTGAAGTTACTTTCTCTTCCTTTAGTTTCACCTTCATTTTTAATATTTTCTGCAATAATTCATTCCCTTCAGTTTGCAAATATTTATTGAGTGTTGACCATGCACAGGCGTCATGCTTGTCACTGGGCCTTCAAAGACTCAGTCTCTGCCCTGGAGCCCACCCACTCACAGGGAGGTGATGGCTTAAGACAGCAGTTCTCAAACGTTTGTTTTCACTTTTAAAAATGATTGAGGACCCCAAACAGCTTTTGGGGGTGTGAGTTATGTCTTGATATTTACTGTATTGGAAAACAGATAAATTTTTTAAATGCCATGATTCTTACTTTCACTTTAAAGCTTATATTTTATCATTGACCATATATACTGTTACTTGTTTTCCTTAAAATGACAAGCTTCCTTTTTTCATTTTTGAGAAAATGTCTGCCATATACCCAAATCTGAATAAGTATAGTTTGTCAGTCAACGTGGATGAATGACCCCAGATTGAGGGACAGCTGCCACCGCCTCTCCAGGGGACTCCAAGACCAGCAGCCATGTGGCTGACAGGGTCTTGGTGCTCTGGCCGGGTGTCAGGCCTGAGCCTCTGAGGTGGGAGAGCTGAGTGCAGGACATTGGACCACCAGAGACCTCCCAGCCCCACATATATCAATTGGTGAGACCTCTCCCAGAGATCTCCATCTCAATGCTAAGACCTAGCTCCACTCAACGACCAGCAAGCTCCAGTGCTGGACACCCCATGCCAAACAACTAGCAAGACAGGAAAACAACCCCACCCATTAGCAGAGAGGTGGCCTAAAATCATAATAAGTTCACAGAAACCTCAAAACACACCACCAGACATGGTCCTGCCCACCAGAAGGACAAGATCCAGCCTCACCCACCAGAACACAGGCATCAGTCCCCTCCACCAGGAAGCCTACGCAACCCACTGAACCAACCTTACCCACTGGGGGCAGACACCAAAAAGAACAGGAACTACAAAGCTGCAGCCTGCGAAAAGGAGACCCCAAACACAGTAAGTTAAGCAAAATGAGAAGACAGAGAAATACGCAGCAGATGAAGGAGCAAAGTAAAAACCCACCATACCAACCAAATGAAGAGGAAATAGGCAGTCTACCTGAAAAAGAATTCAGAGTAATGACAGTAAAGATGATCCAAAATCTTGGAAACAGAATGGAGAAAATACAAGAAATGTTTAACAAGGACCTAGAAGAACTAAAGAGCAAACAAACAATGATGAACAACACAATAAATGAAATTAAAAATTCTCTAGCAGGAATCAATAGCAGAATAACTGAGTCAGAAGAATGGATAAATGACCTGGAAGGTAAAATAGTGGAAATAACTACCACAGAGCAGAATAAAGAAAAAAGAATGAGAATTGAGGACAGTCTCAGAGACCTCTGGGACAACATTAAACACGCCAACATTCGAATCATAGGGGCCCCAGAAGAAGAAGAGAAAAAGAAAGGGACTGAGAAAATATTTGAAGAGATTATAGTTGAAATTTTCCCTAATATGGGAAAGGAAAGAGTCAATCAAGTCCACGAGGTGCAGAGAGTCCCATACAGGATAAATCCAAGGAGAAACACACCAAGACACATATTAATCAAACTATCAAAAATTAAATACAAAGAAAAAATATTAAAAGCAGCAAGGCGGGGCTTCACTGGTGGTGCTGTGGTTGAGAATCCGCCTGCTGATGCAGGGGATATGGGTTTGTGCCCCAGTCCGGGAGGATCCCACATGCTGCGGAGCGGCTGGGCCCGTGAGCCATGGCCGTTGAGCCTGCGCATCCGGAGCCTGTGCTCCACAACGGGAGAGGCCGCAACAGTGAGAGGCCCACAAACCGCAAAAACAAACAAACAAACATACAAACAAAAAAACAGCAAGGGAAAAGCAACAAATAACATACAAGGGAATCCCCATAAGGTTAACAGCTGATCTTTCAGCAGAAACTCTGCAAGCCAGAAAGGAGTGACAGGACATATTAAAAGTGATGAAAGGGAAAAGCCTACAACCAAGATTACTCTACCCAGCAAGGATCTCATTCAGATTCGATGGAGAAATTAAAACCTTTACAGACAAGCAAAAGTTAAGAGAATTCAGCACCACCAAACCAGCTTCACAACAAATACTAAAGGAACTTCTATAGGCAGGAAATGCAAGAGAAGGAAAAGACCTCCAATAACAAACCCAAAACAATTAAGAAAATGGTTATAGGGACATACATATTGATAATTACCTTAAATGTAAATGGATTAAATGTTCCAACCAAAAGACATAGACTGGCTGAATGATACAAAATAAGACCTGTATATACACTGTCTGCAAGAGACCCACTTCAGACCTAGGGACACATACAGGCTGAAAGTAAAGGAATGGAATAAGATGTTCCATGTAAATGGAAATCAAAAGAAAGCTGGAGTAGCAATTCTCATATCAGACAAAATAGATTTTAAAATAAAAGACTGTTACAAGAGACAAAGAAGGACACTACATAATGATCAAGGGATCAATCCAAGAAGATATAACAATTGTAAATGTTTATCCACCCAGCATAGGAGCACCTCAGTGCATAAGGCAAATGCTAACAGCCATAAAAGGAGAAATCCACAGTAACACAATAATAGTAGGGGACTTTAACACCCCACTTTCACCAATGGACAGATCATCCAAAATGAAAATAAATAAGCAAACACAAGCTTTAAAAGACACATTAGACCAGTTAGACTTAATTTATATTTATAGGACATTCCATCCAAAAATAACAGAATACACATTCTTCTCAAGTGCTCATGGAACATTCTCCAGGATAGATCATATCTTGGGTCACAAATCAAGCCTTGGTAAATTTAAGAAAATTGATATTGTATCAAGTGTCTTTTCCGACCACAATGCTATGAGAATAAATGTCAATTACAGGAAACAAACTGTAAAAAATACAAACACATGGAGGGTAAAGAGTATGCTACTAAATAACCAAGAGATCACCGAAGAAATCAAAGAGGAAATCAAAAATACCTAGAAACAAATGACAATGAAAATACGATGACGCAAAACCTATGGGATGCAGCAAAAGCAGTTCTAAGAGGGAATTTTATAGCAATACAATCCTACCTCAGGAAACAAGGAAAATCTCAAATAAACCACCTAACCTTACACCTAAAGTAATTAGAGAAAGAAGAAGAAGAACAACAACAACAAAAAAAACAAAGTTAGCAGAAGGAAGAAAATCAGAAAGATCAGATCAGAAATAAATGAAAAAGAAATGAAGGAAACAATAACAAAGATCAATAAAACTAAAAGCTGGTTCTTTGAGAATATAAACAAAATTGAAATACCATTAGCCAGACTCATCAAGAAAAAAGGGACAAGACTCAGATCAACAGAATTAGAAATGAAAAAGGAGAAGTAACAACTGACACTGCAGAAATACAAAGAATCATGATAGATCACTACAAGCAACAATATGCCAGTAAAATGGACAACCTGGAAGAAAAGGACAAATTCTTAGAAAAGTACAAACTTACAAGACTGAAGCAGGAAGAAATAGAAAATATGAGCATACCAATCACAAGCACTGAAATTGAAACTGTGATTAAAAATCTTCCAGCAAACAAAAGCCCAGGACCAGATGGCTTCACAGGTGAATTCTATCAAACATTTAGAGAAGAGCTAACACCTATTCTTCTCAAACTCTTCCAAAATATAGCAGAGGGAGGAACACTCCCAAACGCATTCTATGAGGCCACCATCACCCTGATACCAAAACCAGACAAAGATGTCACAAAAAAAGAAAGCTACAGGCCAATATCACTGATGAACATAGATGCAAAAATCCTCAACAAAATACTAGCAAACAGAATCCAGCAGCACATTAAAAGGATCATACACCATGATCAAGTGGGGTTTATCCCAGGAATGCAAGGATTCTTCAATATACACAAATCAATCAATGTGATACACCATATTAACAAACTGAAGGATAAAAACCATATGATAATCTCCATAGGTGCAGAAAAAGCCTTTGACAAAATTCAACTCCCATTTATTATAAAAACCCTCCAGAAAGTAGGGCTAGAGGGAAGTTCCCTCAACATAATAAAGGCCATATATGACAAACCCACAGCCAACATCGTTCTCGATGGTGAAAAATTGAAACCATTTCCTCTAAGATCAGGAACAAGACAAGGTGCCCACTCTTGGTACTGTTATTCAACATAGTTGTGGAAGTTTTAGCCACAGCAATCAGAGAAGAAGAAGAAATAAAAGGAATCCAAATTGGAAAAGAAGAAGTAAAGCTGTCACTGTTTGCAGATGACATGATTCTATACATAGAGAATCCTAAAGATGCCACCAGAAAACTACTAGAGCTAATCACTGAATTTGGTAAAGTAGCAGGACACAAAATTAATGCACAGAAATCTCTTGCTTTCCTATACACTACGGATGAATAATCTGAAAGAGAAATTAAGGAAACACTCCCATTTACCATTGCAACAAAAAGAATAATATACCTAGGATTAAACCTACCTAAGGAGACAAAAGACCTGTATGCAGAAAACTATGAGAGTGATGAAAGAAATTAAAGATGATACAAACAGATGGAGATATATGCCATGTTCTTGGATTGGAAGAATTAACATTGTGAAAATGACTGTACTACCCAAAGCAATCTGCAGATTCAGTGCAATCCCTATCAAACTACCACTGGCATTTTTCACAGAGCTAGAACAAAAAATTTCATAATTTTTATGGAAACACAAAAGACCCCGAATAGCCAAAGCAATCTTGAGAAAGAAAAACGGAGCTGGAGGAATCAGGCTGCCTGACTTCAGACTATAGTACAAAGCTACAGTAATCAAGACAGTATGGTACTGGCACAAAAACAGAAATATAGATCAGGGGAACAGGATAGAAAGCCCAGAGAAAAACCCACGCAAATATGGTCACATTATCTTTGATAAAGGAGGCGAGAATATACAATGGAGAAAAGACAGCCTCTTCAATAAGTGGTGCTGGGAAAACTGGACAGTGACGTGTAAAAGAATGAAATTAGAACACTCCCTAACACCATACAAAAATAAACTCAAAATGGATTAAAGACCTAAATGTAAAGCCAGTCATTATTAAACTCTTAGAGGAAAACATAGGCAGAACACACTATGACATAAATCACAGAAGATCCTTTTTGACCCACCTCCTAGAGAAATGGAAATAAAAACAAAAATAAACAAATGGGACCTAATGAAACTTCAAAGCTTTTGCACAGCAAAGGAAACCATAAACAAGACGAAAATACAGCCCTTGGAATTGGAGAAAATATTTGCAAATGAAGCAACTGACAAAGGATTCATCTCCAAAATATACAAGCAGCTCATGCAGCTCAACAGCAAAAGAACAAGAAAGCCAATCCAAAAATAGGCAGAAGACCTGAATAGACATTTCTCCAAAGAATATATACACATTGCCAACAAGCACGTGAAAGGATGCCCAACATCACTAATCATTAGAGAAATGCAAATCAAAACTACAATGAGGTATCACCTCACACCAGTCAGAATGGCCATCATCAAAAAATCTACGAACAATAAATGCTGGCGAGGGTGTGGAGAAAAGGGAACCCTCTTGCACTGTTGATGGGAATGTAAATTGATACAGCCACTATGGAGAACAGTATGGAGGTTCCTTAAAAAACTACAAATAGAACTACCATATGACCCAGCAATCCCGCTACTGGCCATATACCCTGAGAAAACCATATATCAAAAGAATCATGTACCACAGTGTTCATTGCAGCACTATTTACAATAACCAGGACGTGGAAGCAACCTAAGTGTTCATTGACAGATGAATAGATAAAGAAGATGTGGCACATATATACAATGGAATATTACTCAGCTGTAAAAAGAAATGAAATTGAGTTATTTGATTTGAGGTGGATGGACCTAGAGTCTGTCATACAGAGTGAAGTAAGTCAGAAAGAGAAAAACAGATACCATATGCTAACACATATATGTGGAATCTGAAACAAAAAAATGGTTCTGAAAAACCTAGCGGCAGGACCAGAATAAAGATGCAGTCACAGAGAACGGACTTGAGGACACGGGGAGGGGGAAGGGTTAGTTGGGATGAAGTGCGAGAGTGGCATGGACATATATACACTACCAAATGTAAAATAGATAGCTAGTGGGAAGCAGCCACATAGCATGGGGAGATCAGCTCGGTGCTTTGTGACCACCTAGAGGGGTAGGATAGGGAGGGTGGGAGGGAGACGCAGGAGGAAGGGGATATGGGGATATATGTATACATATAGCTGATTCACTTGTTATACAGCAGAAACTAACACAACATTGTAAAGTAGTTATACTCCAATAAAAATGTTAAAAAGAAAAATTTGTCAGTCGTTCATTTAATAAAGAAATGGTGCCCAGTAAAAGAAAAAAACTACAGCTAGTTCAGCCGGCAATTGAGTCACATAAGTACTTTCCTGAGACAACTTTGGTATGCAGCGGGAGTGCTTCATGTGTAATTGGTATTAGTTATTTATTTATTTTGCCGTGAGTATGTAGCAGATGAAGAATACCTGACTGCTCTTACAGCTTGTTGCCACAGTCTTGATTCACACCAAAGCTCCAGCAGTTTTACCCAACATATCACTTGCATCATCAGTAGAAATATATCTACACAATGAAAAAGGCAAATAATATCTTATTTTGGTAAGTGATGTCTTTGTACTATGAAAATGGTTTTGACCTCATGACCCTCCTAAAGGGGGCTCAAGGACCCCTAAGGGTCTGGAGACCACACTTTGAGAACCACTGCTCTGAAGTATGATGACTATGTGATGGATGTATATGCTCCGTGCCCTGTGACAGAATAAGAGAAAGAGCGCCTCAGTCTGTGTGGAAGTCAGGAAAGGGTTCACAGCTAAGTAATGACTAAACTGAAACTCAAAGATCAGGGAATTTGCTTAACGATATGTCAAGAAAAACAAAAAGTCCCGAAGCCCACATTTGCCTCCCACCGACTACTTCATCTCTCTAATCTTCTTCACATCAAAGATCTTTGAAGAATTTTCCATGTGCACTGACTGCATCTCTTTTTTTTTTTTTTTTTTTTGCGGTACACGGGCCTCTCACTGTTGTGGCCTCTCCGGCTGCGGAGCACAGGCTCCGGACGCGCAGGCTCAGCGGCCATGGCTCACGGGCCCAGCCGCTCCGCGGCATGTGGGATCTT
>NW_006797481.1:5588724-5600050 GCF_000442215.2 Lipotes vexillifer | reverse complement strand
CGGAGCACAGGCTCCGGACGTGCAGGCTCAGCGGCCACGGCTCACGGGCCCAGCCGCTCCGCGGCATGTGGGATCCTCCCGCGTCCCCTGCATCGGCAGGCGGACTCTCAACCACTGCGCCACCAGGGAAGCCCACTGCATCTCTTCATTTCCACTCCAGCCTACATTCTGGCCCCCCTCATACACCAAAACAGTCTTGCTCCCTCTTTCTTAAAATACTCCCCTGTCTTGACTTCACTTGTACAGTATTCTCCTGGTTTTCCTCCTATCTTTCTATCTATCCCTTTTCTGCTTTCCTACAGGTTTATATGCCTCTCTCCAGCCACTTTCAACGTTAGTGGTACTTATGGCTCAATTCTAGACCATCACCTCTTACTACTCTGTACTCCCTCTAAAGCACTCCCACCCACACCCAAGGCTTTCGTTATAGTTTCCCATAAATTTTAGCTCCAACCAAACTTGTCCTCCAAACCCTTGCTACTTAGGTCTGTAGACCAGCAGTACTGGCATCAGCTGTGAGCATATGTTAAAAACGCAGAATCATGGACGCACCCCAGGCCTACTGAGTCAGAATATGCATTTTATCAAAACCCCCAAGTGATCTGTGGCATATTCAAGTTTAAGATGCACTGTTTTAAGAACCAGACCCAGAGGTAGAACTGCTTTCCTAGCATTTCCGCTTGGCTGTGTCTCAAAGGAACCTGAAACTCAACATATTCAAAGTAGAGCTTTTACATTCTTTTCACCACAGCTAGTTCTTCCAGGCTACCTTATCTCAGTGAGTGGCATAGTCACATCCACTCTGCCACGCACATTTAAACCTTGCTCTGTTTTATCCCCCATATATAATGTATCACCAAGTTCACGATCTCACACGTCCTTCCTGTTCTGTCCATTGCCCTCTCCACTGCCACCAACCTTGTCTGAGCTACCACTGTCTATTACCTGGACATTTTGCAGTAGCTTCCCAACTGGTTCCCCTGCTTCGATTCTTACCCGCTCCAATTTATTTTGATTTTCCACAATAAATTTTGGAAAAGAGTAATCTTTTGGATACACATTTAGATCATATCACCACCTTGCTTAGAACATCCCAATGACCTTCTTTTGTTCTCATGATAAAGATGGAAATCTGTAATGTGGTCATGGGAGATCTGCCCCCTGCCTGCCTCTCCACACTGGTTCCATGCCATGTCCGCCAAGTTTTCAGTCATCTCGCACCTTGCTCTCTTACCCACCATGACAATGTATCTAGTAAATTCCCATTTTTCCTTAGACCTTAGATCAATCATTTCTTCCTCAGAGAACCTTCTCTGGCCTCTGTAATTACATCCCTTCGTCGTCTTCTGTGCTCTCATCCATTCCACTTATTCTCCTGCATAGCTGTCACAGTTGTAACTCAACATTCATTTCTTTCGTTAATATCTTTGGTAAGTCTTTGGTTAATATTTAACTTTCCCATGAGACTGCAGGCTCTATTAAGGCAGGGACCACACATCATTTTTTCCACTATTGTAACCTAGCTCAGGGCCTGGCAGATAATAGGCAAACTCCTGCAAGTCCTTACCTCTCTGCCTTTGTTCGTGAGTAGTTCTTCCATGTTGAATTCCTTTCTCCCCCATCGTCAGGTAGCAAATAATACCTGTCTTTCAAGATTGAGTGCCTGCATGCGGTCTTCCCAGCTGAAGTCCTCTTCAAAACCTCTTATATGGTACTTACTACCTTCTACAATAATTACTTTATATATTTTTTCTCTCTGTGTGTTAATTGGTATAAGTAACCCCTACTAGGTAAAAAATAAACAGAGGTTTAATTTTCATCACACCCAGTCCAATGGGCTGAGTGAGGCAGTCCTCCATCCAGTGACTCAGTGGTTACGTTCATCATCTTGTGCTGTTTTCCCAGCATGTGGCTTCCAAGGGTGTCACAGGGCATGGAGATGCCTCACAGTCTATTAAATGTCCTATCCCAGAAGTGGCATGTCATTTCTACTAAACTAGTAATCTGACCCCTCCTAAATGGATGGGACAATGGAGTATAATCTTCGCATATGCCTTGGAATGTGCACAGAACCAGATATGAGTGAAAACTAGTATTCTCTACCAAGCCATAAACTCCTGAAAGAGGACAAGGTCAAAGTCTGAGTCACCTTTACAAGAACACTGAAATATTTGAATTTTCACATGTTTGGCAATTAATACAAATTACTGGTTTAATGAATAATTGAAGATTTCAGAAGGTAAAAACTGAGAGGGAGACAAAACCAGAGAGAAACGGAAAGGCAGATACAAACAAGACTAGCAGACATTTCTTTCATAACCCATCGCTGCTTCCTGTACTGACGTACATTTGGGTAATGCTAACTAACCTGGTCAACAGCCTGAGCCTCACCTCCCCTCAAAAAAGTCAGGTTTTGTTGTAATATTATGTTCCTATACTGTGATGAAATTAACAAAAAATTTTCACAATACAGGCATGCCTCGGAGATATTGCAGGTTCAGTCCAGACCATGCAATAAAGTGAATATTTTGATAAAGCAAGTCCATTGAATTTTTTTTTCCCAGTGCACATAAACGTTGTTTTACACTATACTGTAGTCTCTTAAGTGTGCAATAATAGCATTATGTCCAAAAACACAATGTGCATACTTCAATTTAAAAATACTTTATTGCTAAGAAATGCTAACCATCATATGACAGCGCAGGGTTGCCACAAATTTTTAATTGTAAAAAAAAAAAAAGTCTGCAAAATGCAATTGTGAAGTGCAATAAAACAAGAATGAGGTATGCTGTAATGTTTATGTGCTGGACGGTATGCAAGGTAGTCTATATGCACTGCCATACAGTCATTCTGTCAACAATTCTGCAGTCTAGTCATTTTTATCTCAGAGCTTGTGTGTCTTGTTCCAGAGCACAGAGGTCACAATTAGCTGCCTCAGGATGTAGGTCAGATCTGCCTGATTCTAAAACCCATGTATTTAGCCACGATGCCACACTGAAGAGTTTGTTAAACATCTGAATATTTATCAACCTTGAGAAAGAGTACATACAAGTAGTGTAATTAATCTACCCATTGTAATCCCCATGACCTACCTTAGGTAATCGACTCTGAGGGATCACTTGTAGAATTTTGCCAAGATTGTAGGCAAATTCCAAAGAATGTAAGTATCTGTATTTTATTGAGTTATGTATTCTAAAGCCAAGGTGATAGTCCCACAATTGGTCAGTGTTGTTTTGGTTGTGTTTCTTGTGGGGGAGGGAGGTTTCCAGCTGAGACAGTGGCCACAAAGTGCCTTGTCCTTTTTTTATTTGATGTATATACTCATCTACATTTGCATAAGTCAGACTAGCCTTGGCTTTATGTTTAGCCTTACATACAGTCAAAACATTAAATCGTGAAAGTGTTCATCACAGGGAAGCCAGAGAAGCCCTCGTAAGCCCTTTCACCATTGTCTCTGCACCCACATCGCTGTGGGTGGTGGTCATGAAAGCACACTGGGAGGAGTGGCAGCCTGTGTGGTGTTAAGAATGTGGAACCTATTAGCACAGATTGAGAAGTTGAAGGATTCCATTTTTTTCACAAGCTCTAGTATGGTTAATTTTTAAAGTTGTTTATTGAACATAAAGACATTTGATTGAGCACTTGGTAGTATGAATCTTTCTCTACCACTCTTATTCATCACCTGTTTTCACTGTATCTTTGTTAAGGTTTGCAATAATGGTGCTGTATAAAGGGACTTTATGTGGCTCATCATGCCTATAAAATAAGATTTTTTTTCTCAGATCATCTTTTGAAAATTGTCGTTCTCGTTATTTCACATTTTTTCGAAGTGCTCTAAGTTTGCCTGCTACAGGAAAAGATTACTTAGAGAAACGTACACTTTGTATTTCCGTTAATAGCTTGTGTTATGATATGTTTGACAGTTCATGAAGGACACTGTTAGGTTTGAAGAAGGAGCCAATAAACTTTAGGTACTAAGAAATACAGCCCCATAATGATGCCTACTCCTATGCAGAGATATTTTGTCAGCTTAAGAATACCTTTTTGTATTTGACACGTTTGGTTTACATGTTTGCTCAACGGCCTGTTTGCCTCTGTGCCAAATTAGTGTTGAGGGAGTTTTCTGATGAGAAGAATATTCAGTTTGAATGGTAAGAGTTATGGTCATCGAGTTGTAGGAGGTCAGCCTGGTTTATCTCTCTTTTTTTTTTTATTTATTTATTTGTTATTTTATTTTTGGCTGCGTTGGGTCTTCGTTGCTGAGCGCAGGCTTTCTCTGGTTGTGGTGAGCAGGGGATACTCTTTGTTGTGGTACGCAGGCTTCTCGTTGCGGTGGCTTCTCTTGTTGCAGGGCACGGGCTCTAGGCGCGTGGGTTTCAGTAGTTGTGGCTCGCGGGCTCTAGATCACAGGCTTAGTAATTGTGGCGCACGGGCTTAGTTGCTCCGCGGCATGTGGGATCTTCCTGGACCAGGGCTCGAACCCGTGTCCCCTGCATTGGCAGGCGGATTCTTAACCACTGCGCCACCAGGGAAGTCCTGCTTTATCTCTAATGGTACCTTTTACTGCTGATGCAGCCTGGGGACTCATGACATGCCAAAGAAACTCTTGGTTGACTTTAAAGGAGCAAGTCAAGGTGTGTGGTATGTAAGGGCACCTCCAGCCCACAGCATTAATGGGAACGTTTTAAAAAATGTGTTCTATCTTCCTTGGGTAAAAATTTTTTTAAAAAATCACATGTTTATCTTATGTTAAACATATTCTTTTTTTTTATTTTTAAGACATTTTTATTGGAGTATAGTTGATTTACACTGTTGTGTTAGTTTCTGCTGTACAGCAAAGTGAATCAGTTATACATTACATATAGAGTTATACATTACATCCACTCTTTTTTAGATTCTTTTCCCATATAGGTCATTACAGAGTATTGAGTAGAATCCCCTAAAACATATTCTTTTAATGATAAATGAAAGCTTGCAATATATGAAATAGAATCCATTGTTATATTTAAAATATGGGTAGCCAGAGAAGAAAATTGAGAGTGAGGACATTTATGGAAGGAGAAATTCAGGTCAGGAAGCAGAAAATGTAAGGTATAGACTCCTGGAAGTCCCAAGGAAGTGGGAAGGCCAAATTTTAGCCCTAAACTGCCTAAGCCTATTAATCTCATCCAAGAACAGACTTGGGAGTGGGCGTGTTGGCTTTGCCCTTCTCTTTTGAAATGTGGAGTTTGGCAAATAAATGGAGGAATACTTAATAATTTCCAAGCAAAATGTTCATGTGGACAATATATCAAATTAAATTGTACCTAGAATTATGCCATGTTTGGAACAATGATTTAGTTTCAAGGTGAATTATCATAGATTTACTATCACTCATTTCTCTGTCCTTGGATCCATTCATTAGATATTTATTCCTTAATTTCTTCTGTTTCAAAATGTGTCATCTCCAAATACCGTACTATAGATCATTTAGTTCTTTGTTGTAGAGAGTTCGTCTCCTCAAAATGGATAAGAACTTTCAAATGTCACAAGAAATGATAGCTTTAGTTTTCTTTTGTTTTGGCAATTAGCTTTCTGACTGAGATTCATTTAACGTAGTCCAGTAAGCTAGTAAAAGCTTGTTTTTCTTTAATAAAAGTTATAGTGTTTTGCTATGTTGATCAGATAATTTTACATATGGGAAATAGTCTACAATTTAAATAGGACATTATTAGTTCAATTCATCAGTTCATTACAAATGTGTGATACAAATGCTCACCCACTTACTTACTGAATGATAGGATGCAGGGTAAGAGAAAAAAACAGCTTCATCCTTATGTGGATGAGAGTAAAATTTGTGAACTAAGACTGAATGTGAATAGGGATAATAAGAGTCTACTAAGACTGCTGAAACCCTATCAAATAGTTTGGGGAATTTTTTCTCCTAGAAAAAAACAAGTTTATTCTGGAGTCAGGTCACATGAGTCTTTTTTTTCTTTCCTCTCAGAACGATATTTCTGAAATTTCAAGACATTACAAAGGTGGTTTTCATTAAAGCAAAATTTGATGGCTTTTGTTTCAGAAACCTGCTAGACAGTACAAACACAACGAGTCATTATTCCCTGTTGAAGGAATATGATAAAGTTTTGTGTAAGAGGCCATTTACCAAATAAGGGGGAATTTACAGTTTCCAAAAGCATAATGTAAAAGCTATTCAATTTCTCCTTGTAATTTATGCATCTGGTAATACATTTTCTGTCCTATTTAACCACCAGTAATTTCAGTATCTCCAGTAAATCGTAAAAACTTGTATGTGACACAGCGTCATTCAGAGTGATACCACTTTTCTTGTTGCCTTTTACTAAGAATAATGGATTCTAGGCTAGCACTGTTTCATGCTGATAATATGTATCTTGTAAGACGATGAATTCTTTGAAAGCAGGCATAGCAAATATATCATTTATACCATACTATATACTTATTGGGGGAAGAAGCAAATGGAGATTACGGAAGACCTAAAGCTGCCTCAAGCCACCCATATTAATAAGTCATAGCACTGCATATTGTACAATGGACTTGAATTCTGATAGAAATCTTTCATTATCAGAGAGTATATTTAGAAAGAGGAAATTCAGGCAACTGGGGCAAGAAGAGGGACTGAATTCTTTCACAAGCCTGTTTATGCACCTGCATTTGTAATTTTAACTCTAATTATATTTGTACTGTATTATAATTAAGTGTTCAAATTATATATTCTGTAAACTAGTAAAATGTTAGCTCAAAAATTGTTTCAGTTAAAATTAATGCTTTAGAATTACTTAATCAAGACAAGTTGCTTTAAAACAATTGCTGTTGAATTATATGTGTTCATGTATGTCATGGAAACTTAGGGAGGAAGGAGAGTCAAATTCTTGTGTCAAATGCCTCAAGAATAGGAGGAAAATAAAGGATATGAAAAGACCATGGATTTGTCAACTCAGAAGCCACTGCTGACTGGCCGGGTTAAAGCTTCATTATATGTGTGAGAGCAAAAGCTGAATTTCAAGATATTAAGCTTGAGGTGGAAGGAGATAGGTGTAGGATATGGAGACCTTGACTATGTGGATCATTCAGCAGCCAGGTGAAGTGGTGAGAAAGGAGAAGTTATAGAGAAGATGATCATCTACACCTGGGAAGGACTTTAGTGAAGAGTATGATGCAGAGCAAAAGAGCAAGGCTATGGATTTGCAAACTGTGTGACTTTTGGCAATGTATTTAACTCCTTGAGTATCTGTCCATTACTTCTATAAAATTAAAATAATGCTAACCTAAACCAAAAGATTGTTGGGTGAATGTAACATCAAAAACATAAAACATTGTGGTGGGGAGAGTAAAAATGTAGAGCTTTGGAATGTGTTGTTCAAAGTTAAGATGTTAGCAACTTAAAATAGACTGTTATAAATATAAGCTGTTATATGTAACTCTCACGGCATCCACAAAGCAAAAACCTATAGTACATGCACAAAAGTTAATGAGAGAGGAATCTAAGCCTACCACTAAAAAAAGTCATCAAACAACAAAGGAAGAGAGCAAGAGAAGAAGAAAGTAGTACAGGAATTACCAAACAGCCAAAAAGGCAATTAACAAAATGGCAATAAGTACCTACCTATCGGTAATTACCTTAGCACGTCCCTGGTGGCGCAGTGGTTAAGAATCCACCTGCCAATGCAGGGGACACAGGTTCGAACTCTGGTCCGGGAAGATCCCACATGCTGCAGAACAACTAAGCCCATGAGCCACAACTGCTGAAGCTTGCGGGCCACAACTTCTGAAGCCTGTGTGCCTAGAGCCTGTGCTCCACAACAAGAGAAGCCATCACAATGAGAAGCCCTTGCACCTCAACGAAGAGTAGCCCCTGCTCGCCGCAACTAGAGAAAGCCCGCGCACAGCAATGAAGACCTAACGCAGCCAGTAAATAAATAAATAAATAAAATCTATTAAGAAAATAATTACTTTAAATGTAAATGGACTAAATTCTTCAATCAAAAGACATAGAGTGGCTCAATGGATTAAAAAAAATACCCAGCTATATATTACCTGTAAAAAGACTCACCTCAGAGGTATGGACAAGAAAAAAAAAAGAGAAAGAGAGAGAGAGAGAGGACTCAAATAGATAAAATCAGAAGTGAAAGAGGACACTTTACAACTGATTCCAAAGTAGTATAAATGATCATAAAAGACTACTGTGAACAATTAAACACCAACAAATTGGACAACCTAGAAGAAATGGATACATTCCTGGAAATGTACAACTTATCAAGACTAAATCATGAAGAAATAGAAAATCTGAACAGACTAATTACTAGTAAGGAGATTGAATCAGTAATCAAAAACCTCCCAACAGACAGCTACACTGGTGGATTCTACCAAATATTCAAGTAAGAAATAAAATCAATCCTTCTCAAACTCTTCCAAAAACTAAAAGAGGAGAGAACACTTCCAAACTCATCTTATAAGGCCAGCATTATCCTGATACCAAAACCAGACAAGGACACCACAAGAAAAGAAAATTACAGGCCAATATCCCTGATGAACATGGATGCAAAAATCTTCAATCATCCATTAGCAAACCAAATTCAACAATACGTTAAAAGGACCATACTCCATGATTCAGTGGGATTTATTCCAGGGATGCAAGGATGGTTCAACATCTGCAAGTCAATCAATGTGATACACCACATTAACAAAATGAAGAGTAAAAATTGTATGATCATCTCAAGGGATACAGAAAAAGCATTTTACAAAATTCAACATCCATTTACAATAAAAATTCTCGACAAAGTGGGTATAGAGGGAATGTACCTCAAAATAATAAAGGCCATATATGACAGGCCCACAGCTATCATCATACTCCATGGTAAGAAACTGAAAGATTTTCCTCTAAGACTAGGAATAAGGCATTGATTCCCACTATTGCCACTTTTGTTGAATATGGTGTTAGAAGTCCTAGCCAGAGCAGTTAGGTAAGAAAAGAAAATTAAAAGCATCCAAATTGGAATGGAAGAAGTAAAACGGTCACCATTTGCAGGTATGTTATTATATATAGAAAACCCTAAAGATGCCAACAACAAACTGTTAGAACTAGTAAGTGAATTCAGTAAAGTTGCAGGATACAAAATCAATATACAGAAGTCTGTTTTGTTTTTGTACATAACAATGAACTATCGGAAAGAGAAATTAAGAAAGCAATCCATTTACAATTGCATCAAAAAGAATAAAATACCTAGCAATAAATTTAACCAAGGAGGTGAAAGACCTGTACTCTGAAAACTGTAAGACATTGATGAAAGCAATTGAAGAAGACAAAAATAAATGGAAAGATATTCTTCATTCATGGGTTGGAAGAATTAATATTGTTAAAATATTCATACTACCCAAAGCAATCCACAGGTTCAGTACAATACCTTTCAAAATTCCAATGGCATTTTTTTCACAGAAGTAGAACAAACAATCCTAAAATTCATATATATATATATATATATATAACAAATATAGAACAAACAAATATAGAACAAACAATCCTAAAATTCATATATATATATATATATATATGTATATATATATATATATGAATGACACCAAAAGCACAAGCAGCAAAAGTGAAAATGAACAGGTGGAACTACATCAAACTAATAAGCTTCTGCACAACAAAGGAAACCTCCAACAAAATAAAAAGGCAGCCTACAGAATGGGAGAAAATACTTGTAAGTCATATATTTGGTAAGGGGTTAATACCCCAAATATATAACTCATACAACTCAGCAGCAAAAACAAACAAGCAATCTGATTTACAAATGGGCAGAGGAATTGAACAGACATTTTTACAAAGAAGAATAGCTACTAGGTACTTAAAAAGATGCTCAGCATCACTAATCATCATGGAAATGCAAATCAAAACCACAGTGAGTTATCACCTCACACCTGTTAGAATGGCTACTTTCAAAAAAACAAGAAATAATAAATGTCGGCAAGGATGTGGAGAAAAGAAAACCCTTGTGCATTTTTAGAGGAAATATCAACTGGTACAGCCACTATGGAAAACAGTATGGAAGCTCCTCAGCAATTTCACTTCTGGCTATCTATCTGAAGAAAACAAAAACACCAATTTGAAAAGATATGCACTCCAGTTTTCACTGCAGCATCATTTACAATAGCCAAGATATGGAAACAACCTAAGTGTCTATCAATGGATGAATAGATAAAAAGATGGGGTATATATATACAATGGAATACTACTCAGCCATAAAAAAATAATGAAATCTTGCCATTTATGACAACCTGGAAGGATCTTGAGGGCATTATGCTAAGTGAAATAAGTCATACAGAGGAAGACAACACTGTATGATCTTGCTTATATGTGGAATCTAAAAAAAAAAAAAAAAAATAGACAACCAAGCTCATTGTTACAGAAAACAGATTAGTGGTTCTCAGAGGTGGGGGGAGGAGGGGTGGCCAACAGGTGAAGGGAGTCAAAAGGTATAAACTTCCAGTTATAAAGTAAATAAGTCATCAGGATGTAATATACAGCATGGCAACTGTAGTTAATAATACCGTATTACATATTCAAAAGTTGCTAAGAGTGGAGCTTAAAAGTTCTCATCACAAGAAAAATATTCTATTTATGGTGACCAATGTTAACTAGACTCACTGTGATCATTTCTCAAGATCTACAAATATTGTATCATTATGTTGTATACCTGAAATTAATGGAATGTTGTATGTTAATTAAACTTCAGTTGTTTTGAAAAAGGTAGTTGGGTGGATAAAATTAAATGTAGATTATATAGCAGACGTTTTTTTCTTATTTATATTTCACCTTTCTTCTAAGAAGGGTGAGTCCTGTCCAAATGGAAGACTTTGTGCTGTGCTGAGCACACTGATGGATTTAGCAGAAACACTTTGGGAGCAGGTCTGAGGAGAGCTGAGTTGCTCTACATTTAGAGCACAGAGATCTGGCTGCTCCCAGAGGTGATTTAGGGGGCAGGGGCTGGGCAGCAGGGATGGCAGTTGGGAGTGGAAGGCCAGCAAATGGGACAGACAGCTGACATAGAATGAAATGTAACTCTTTCCTAGGAACCCCCTCCAAAAATAATTTTTGTAATGTCTGCTGAACTCACAAATGCTCAGTATGGATATTTTTATGATGTAAAGCAAATAAGGATCTTTATTACATACCTGAGTCAACATGACAAAGGAAAGTTTCCCAAGGAAGCCAGAATTCAAGGAAATTTAAAAGACCACTATCATCTCATCTAAAGAATGAACAAAAATCTTTGGAAGTACTTTATGCTTCCACAAGATGAGGAAA
>NW_006797481.1:5574558-5588714 GCF_000442215.2 Lipotes vexillifer | reverse complement strand
AAGAGGCAAGAGGAATGTAGGGAAATTTCAGTGAGACTTCAGGGGACAAAGAAGCCCTGAGCTAACTCCTACGCTGCATATAAAGCCTGGTTTCTTAAACATAATTGAGATTGAATGAATGATGCTAATTAGCATAACTTTTGATTGGAGATGCACTAGAAGGGATTGTTGATGGCCCACTGTCCAGCAAGTGGTTGGAGGAATGGGACTGAGGTGATGGTTATATTTTTCTGCTTTATAGTCCATGAAATTAATGACTGGAACAGAACTTTGGCATCGTGTTGCTTTTCCTTAATTTTGCTGTTTTTTAGGAAGTCACATTGAGCTTTGTTCAGGAACTTGCTGGCCTTGTCACTATTTATCCCGTAAGCAGTACTTTAGACCCACCTCCACAAAAATATAAGAGCTTTGAAATTGGCTATAGACAGGTGCAATGTATGTAAGGCAGTAACACCTAAGGGAATTTTATTCCTTCTTTATACTTTCAAAGACATTTACCAGGCCTCTGCAAAATACTGGAGTTGTAATATAAATATTCTGGCAATCTCCAAAAGCTCCCAAAGAAAATGAGTTTTTGAAGTAGGTACCAAGATATTAATCATTGTTGCATTATTATAATGCTCAAGAGTATGTTCTTATAAAAGAAATCTTTATCCTATTTGTTTAAGATAACAGCAAAACCATATGGTGTCCAGATGCTACCACATAATACTCCTGGACAGTGAGAGTGGCAATAGCATTTCTTCTAAAATCTACCACAAATATCTACCTCCTTCTGTTCATACAAAGGCAACCATAATGACTTTTGCTTCTGGCAGACTGAAATAACACGGGGGGGCTGTGTAGGAACACTTGTAGTCTAGAAAATGAGCTTTTAGTTTATCCCTGGTAGTTAATTACTATACCTCTAGGTCGATTAAATGGCTCCTAATCGCTCAGTTGTAACTGTGGTTTTACTCATAAGTGGTGTGTGGTCATTCTAGTTTACTTGTTTTCCTAAGTAAAACTCAAATTGCCATGTGCGTGAGATCCAGAATAATGATCAAAACTGAAGTATGCCAAAGTGGGCTGTGTAATTAAAGCAATTTCATCAAAAGCTTCTTATTTTAAATTGCTGTTATACTGTTAATGTTCTCTTAGTTCCTCCACAGATCATTTCTAAAAAAACAATAAAATAAAAGGAGCAATTTACCTTCATAACTTAAGCACAAATATTCAGAGATTTGCATGATCTGAAATGAAACAAGAGGTACAAAGTCCAAGGTGGCTGTGTGTATTGAAGGAACAAATCCACACTGTTCCACGGGGGACACAGCTGAGTTTCCCGGAGGTATTTGCTCTAATTCAGTACTCTCTAGTGCAATACCTTCCCAGCTGCCAAAAAGTTACTCCTCCAACAGTAGGTTTATACACGGTCTGAGTGCATCATGCTATTCTAATGTGAATGCATTACTTCCAGCTCTGGGACACTCCAGCAAGGGCTTACGATCACTTCCTCCCCCTTCTTACCTGTGAGTCCTCCATCTGAGCAGAATGAAACATCTTCACCCTTCCTCTGCCACCCCCACCCAGGATAGCAACCACCCCTGCTTTATGCATTCGACAAACACTTAGTGAACATCTACTATATACAAGACACCGCCAAACACCAGGCAGGTAAAAGGTGAATAAGAACTGACCCTGTGCTCAAAGATGTTAATATCCTATGAAGGAAACAGACTTTAGACAATTAGGTTCTCCCTCTCCTTTTTGCTCATGGCGTTTTGTTCTGTGGGCATCATGTAAAGGCGATGTGCAGAAGAGGATTCATGGAAACCTTCCCGCTGGAGCTAGTGCTTGAACTGGGTCTAGAAAGATGTGAGGAATTCTGTCAGGTGGATCAAATAGAAAGCAGAGATGCTACCAGACAGAGGAAAGAGCATGTGTGAAGGCAGAAAGGATGGCTTTATATTTGCTAATTTGATCAACCAGGTGGATAAGGATGCCATAAACCGAGAAATGGACCCATAAAAGGAGAAAATGGGATGCATGTTGGAAGCCCAGTTAGCTTTCTCTGTGTTATTGACACTGTTATTGTCATCATCATCATCATCCTCAAACTGTATTTCTCTAATCCATTCCCCTAATGTAGTCAGCAGATTGATAAAAAAGCCATATTGCCCATTCTGTATGGATCCAATGGTATGTTGTCTTCCTAATGTATAACATGTACTCTTGGATTATTTTTCTGCCTGTGCTGTACTATTAAATTATAAAGAAACTCATGACCCACAAGTCAGAAAACTTAAATTGACCAGTAATCACAAAATAATTTTAGAAAGCTATTTTAAACATACGCTCTAAATAGTGCTAGATCCACATGATTTTTTAAGCAAATAGTTTTAAACCTTTAAGAAAAAAATAATTCAAATGCTAATTAAACTATTTCAGAGCATAGAGGACTAAGTCAACTCTTTCTGAAGCAGGTATAACTATACGATAACGCAAAACCTGACAAAGAAAGCACCGTGAAAGGATATCTTGACAAAATGGTTATGCAGTTTACTTAAAACAATAAAGGTATAAAAATATCTAGTAAAAGCCTGGAAAAGGAATAATGAGAAAAGAATCATTACTCTAGGTATTAAAATATAAAGCTATAGAAATTAAAACACTGTGGGGCTTAGACAAAGCACAGATCAATAAAATAAAGAGTACAGAAATGTGCACAAATATATATGGTAATTCAGTGCAATAATAATTTCAAACAAGTAGAAGGATGATTTTTCAATAATAGTATCAGGACAGTTGCCTTATACTATTAAAAAATATGAATTCATATATCACTCCTTACTTTCATGTAAGTTCCAGACGGATAAAATAGCACTATAAAAAGATACACATAAATATATTAAATCAAAATATGAGTAAACATTTTTATAACTTTTAATTGGGAAGACCCACAAAGAAAAAGACTAATGGCTGTGACTGCAATACTGACACTTAACTTCCATAACCAAAGCCACAGTGAAAGATTAAATTTACATTTATAACAGAGTCAATATTCCTAACATAAAGTATCCTGATTAATTAATTTTTAAAAATAAATGTGCCAATAGGAAACTAGGCAAAGGAAGTGAACAGGAATTGACAAACATACATACTAAAGAAAGAAATAGGAATGGCCTAAGAATACGAAAATGTATTAAACTTTGCTAATAATTGAAGAAATGAACGCTGTGACTCTAATATATGACCTTTAATGACCTATTAGATAAGCAAAAAAGAAACAATTTCATAATATCCATGTTAGCAGTGTTTGAAGAAAGGGCCATGCTCATGCACTGTTGAAGGGATAGTTTGGCAACATTTATCAAAATGTGGAATACACTTTATCAGTCTCTCTTAGGAACTAACAATATTTGAACGAGTATTCAAGGGTAGATTCAAGGCTGTCGATTTCAGCATTTTGTATAATAATGAAATTAAAAATGCCCTAAATGTTAATCAGAAGGTGATACAGTTTATCTAGACAGATATAAAAAGCTTAAATGCCAAAGTGGATTATGATGAGAGTGAACTGAGGGAAGTGCGTCAGCTGTGCGACAGTAGGGGACTGGAGAGAATGGGAGAACAGTTACTTTCTCAAGGGGACGGCCACCACTCTCAGCTCCAGCTACTTTTTGCTGTGAGATAACACTGAGCCAGGCTGCCAGGTTTTCCAGTTTTCTGGAAAAGAAGCTGGAAATTGGATTCTGAAACCTAATGATAAAAGAAAACACCATGTGGGTTTTATTTACATGTATATGTCAAATTTGACTCACAAAACACCGATTTGTGCCATCTGACTTATACAATGATCTATAACCATCATTGTGGTAGACTGGCATACCAGCCCCACATTTGCTTTCCCTTCTGTGAAATAGGATTATCTATCCCAAGGTCTGCTGCATGCCTGGCAGGATCTCTTGTGGTCCTCCGAACAGTTGTGAGTGGAGGCAATACACACCGTGTCCAAGAAGCTTTAAGAGTCATTACGCGTCTTTACCCTACCTTTCCCTCTGCTGACAACATGTGGAGCAGAGCCATAGCAGATGACCCCTGACCACAGGCATGCCATGTACCCAAGAAATAAATATTTGTAGTTACAAGGCATCGAACTGGTGGAGTTGTTACTGCAGCAAAGCTGACCAATAGAAAAACTGTTGAAAGTATGACAATTTTCATTGGCATGGAAAGATCTCTACAGTGTTGTTGTGTTAAAAAAAAAAATAGCAAGAGACAAAATAGAATTATAATATGAAACCCTATGTAAAAATTTGTACATTAATATACCTCCATATAGGTATATGTATTAAAGAAAAGTCTGGAAGATATGCAAAAATTGGTGACGGTGATTTTCTTGAGGTGTGGAACTTGGGACAGTTTTTACTTTCGTGTTTTTATTTTTCTGTACTTTTTATTTTCTATAACAAATCATCTTTGTAGAAAGAAAATAATATTCTTAGATGATTGATAGTTGAAAGAAGCTCAGGAGCCACATAGACGATCATAAAATCATCCCATTAGGAGAATACTCCCCCTCGAAAAAGTAAATGTCTGTCTTCTCCTAAAACCTTGATTGTGGAGCCAAAACTAGCCAGGGCAGTCCCCGCAAAAATCAAAGTGCAGAGATTTGCTTATCAGGATTTCAGTAATTATTATAGAGCTCTAATAATTAAGACAATGTTTTATTGGCACAATACAGGTATTTCAACCAGTAATAAAACATTGAGAATATATACATATCCAGCAACTTGATTCATGACAAAGTTGGTATTGTAGACAATTGAGAAAGGAATGGACTTTCCAACAAATGGTGTTGGCAAATTGGTTGTCCATATTAAAAAAAATGAAATTTGGCCCCTACCTCACATCATAACTCAAAATTAATGTCACATGGCTTAAAAGTTTTAATATGAAAGGTAACATAAAACATTTCTTAGAAGACAGTCTACGAAAGGTTTTAATGACTTTGGAAGAATGGAAGGATTTCCATAATATAAAGCTCGAACCATGAAAAAAGTTAATTCAGCTACATTATACAACTTCTGTTCATCAAAAGACTTCATTTAAAAATGAAAAGATAAATTACAACACAGGATCTATTAAAAAATCTGTAACTGGCAAATAATAATATTTAGTAATTTTTGAGTGCTTACTATATGCTAGATACTGTACTCAGCACTTTGCCTATATTAATGAACTTCAGTTGTACAACTACCCTGTGAGACAAGTCCTATTGTCATCCCTATTTTATAGATAGCACTGAGGCACAGAGAGGTTAGGAAACTTGCTCAAGTCCACACAGTAGGTGGCAGATTTGGGATTTGAACCCAGGCGGACTGGCTCTAAAGTTTGTTCTTTTAGCCACTTGAAAACTGCATTATACTGCCTCCGCTATAGTAAATAAAGCATGATAATCCAGAATATATAAAGAACATCTACAAATCAATAACAAAAAGACTAACAATACAATGAAACAAAAGGACAAAGGATTTAACAGTCACATCACAGAAGAGGAAATATCAATCGTCAGTAACATTTGAACAATGCTCAGTTTCACTGGCAATCAATGAAATGCAAATTAGAGCTACAAAGACCTATAATTGCACATTTACCTGATTGGCCAGGATTAGAAAGTTTGCCAGTATAAAATAACAGCAAGGATATGGACTCCTCCACACTGCTGCAGGGACTGTAAATTGATCAGTATATTAAAGTCATCCTCATAAGAGTTAATTAATTGATATTTTGGTCCAACTACCTAAAGTTGTTATGAAAAAAAGTCCTATCTGTTTTTAGGCTACATTTTTCTTTATTCATCTAACATGGACACATGAAATAGCCCCATTAAAAATGGAAGCAAATATGTTTCAATTTGTAAAATATACTTATGAAGTTTATTAAATGGCTTGTAAAATACAAAATTAGTCTTTAAAATTGATGGAAAAATTGGGCCTCATTCAAGTCTATTTTTTTAATAAATTTATTTATCTATTTATTTATGTACCTATTTATTTATTTATTTCGGGCTGTGTTGGGTCTTTGTCGCTGCATGCAGGCTTTCTCTAGTTGCCGTGAGCAGGGGCTACTCTACGTTGCAGTGCACGGGCTTCTCATTGTGATGGCTTCTCTTGTTGCGGAGCACGGGCTCTAGAGCGCAGGCTCAGTAGTTGTGGCACGTGGGCTCAGTAGTTGTGGCTCATGGGCCCTGGAGCGCAGACTCAGTAGTTGTGGCTCACGGGCTTAGTTGCTCCACGGCATATGGGAGTTTCCCGGACCAGGGCTCGAACCCATGTCCCCTGCATTGGCAAGAGGATTCTTAACCACTGTGCCAGCAGGGAAGCCCAAGGCTATTAGAATTAAATATCTGGTACATGTTTGAGTGAAAAAAGATTTTTTAACTTGTTCTTGAGTCTATTTAAGAAGGATTTTTATACCAATTTGGAGGGGTTGACAAACCAAAATGATAACTGTTAATTGATTGCAGGACTTTAGGCTGCATTTTATTCATCATTTAATCTGGTGCCCTTTGCCTCATTTCACACTATTCCTTGTATGATATTTATCTTAAAATATTGAATCAGTAAGAGAAGTGTCAGAAGATTACAGCTCAGTTCATCTCAAGCCACTGCATATCTTTACACTGGCCTGCAAAACAGTCTCAGTGATGTCATTATAAAAAGGCCAAAGAGGAAAAGAATTTAAGGGAAAAAAAGCCTTCCTGTTCTAGAAGGTTTCCTAACATCAGTGCTAAAAATCATCATGCTTTGGACTATCATAGTTTGTAGTGATTAAAAAAAAAACAAAAACCGCCCCTCTAAACCTCGGTCCAGTCCTGCAGAATTAAGTCCCGGAGGTGGCACCTGTCCAGTTTGTTTGAGGTATTGATCTGTGAAACATCCCAATGCTATCAGCAGCTTATGGGGCCCAAAGTATAATATTAGGGTAAATTATGTTTTCTTTTCCACAGCTGCACGCTGAGATTGTTTTGGAGATCTTTCAACTTTACTCATTATAATCAAGTTTACCAGCCTTTGTTTTAATAAGATTCTAATCTCGAGGTCTATCCTTCGCATCAATGACTTTACACTGTTAATTGCTTTCTTGTCCTCCATTAAATTGTGGTTGCAATTGCTTCATCTTAACAGGCGATTTGTGCTTTGTATTCTGCCTCATGCTCTGCAGACACACTTCGTAACATCACCTTCCTAAAGAATGAAATTACCTATTATCCCTTTAATTTTGATGTACTTTTTTATGTATTTGGTTTCTAGCTAGTATCCAACCAGGAAGCTACATATTATCTTCTTTTTTTAAAAAATGTGTTTTTTTTTAAAGCAGCATAGTAGGGTGGCCAGAATCTATTTCTAGATAGAACTCACATAGTGCATTCATTTATTGTTTTATAGGACCAATTAAAAAGACAAAGGGGTCTAGTCTCCCCTTGATACACAAGAGTGACTTCCATTAACATAAATGGAAGGGAAACACTTGCATGGAGATGAGTGGAGCCATCACATTAGAAAAGTGGAAAAGAAAAAAAAAAAGCAGAATCTGGAATGAACATCTCCATGTTTTTCTCTAGAGAAGCCGCACCAAGAGCAAACAGCTCAATTCACAAATGTGTTTTCCCCCTACGCTTTCTGCTTGTTTGTATATTAAAGAAAATCAGTAAATAATTTTGAGGCACTTCCTTCCTCCACAAATCAATTGGATGTGAATTTGTTATTGTAACACAAATGACACAACTTACAGAAGGAATTCAGTAATGAAAAGCGGTTGGGGGATTTGACAGGTTATAGCTAAAGCAGAGTCCCGTGAGACCTGCTTTTGGAGGCAGAGGTGAAAGTAGAAATTGGTTACCTGAAGAACTCTGTACACAGAAGCTTCATTTTCACGGGAGACAGGCTGTCTATGTCAAGCTTACCTTTTGACACATCTTGCCTGAAATCTATCAAAATCTGGAAACTGCTTCTGACTTTACAGTGTAGCCTCTGAATCTGTGATCCTCTTGGCCCTCTTGTGTACCTTATGAAAGTTTTAAATTTTAGACAAATATCTGACACAAATTGAGGAAGTTTCCCTCTTATTTTATTTTTTGGTTAATTGCCTGGGAGTTAAATTATTTAAAGTGCGACTAGGTCCCCATGCCATCTTTTCTTTAAAAATATTGACACATTCATTTTGCATCTGGTGAATGTTGCCTTCAAATTAGATTTTAACCTTTGAATACGTGCTTGAATAGAAGCAGTCTTCTGAATAGCAGCCCTCCCCTTGGTATCTTTCAGTCTGCCCTGCATTTCCTTAGCCTGGACAGGCTCAGCAGTATCATTTTCTGCCTCCAATCTCTCCCTTCCAATGACTGCTTAGCACTGTCTCTGGAATGTTGTTACTATTCATACTGACCTGGAAAATGCTTCTGAGATGTTTCCTGCTTTAATTCCTTCCTTTCTTAACTGTGACAAATGCCCTGCTTCAGAGCATTACTTGCAGCTTTCTTTGGAGCCAAAAGAAATTCAACTCCTGTAACCAGCATTCTTTTTTTAGCTTAAAATGTGACCATATCCCTTTCCTTTACTTATCACCTTTAATATCCTCTCTTTTGTCTTGGGATCCAATTCAACCTTGATCTGCTGTGGTCCGAATTCCCTAAAGAATCATCCTTTTTTTCCCCCCCGCACAACAAAACCCTGCTTTTTCCATCCTTGGTATTGTGAAGTGGTTTGAGCAATGTATCCAGTGACAACTGGTGTTGGGGTAAGTGGGGTGACAATAAGGAGGCCCCACAGGCATTTCATTTAAACTTTATGTTTCTAAAGTACTTTTATTTCTCCTAACATTCCCCAGTGTGTTAGTTCAGGTCCCCTAAGAAGCTGATACCAAGATGATATTAGATGTACAATAGCTTTATTAGGGGAAATGCCTGTGAAGGATAGAGGGAGGAAGCATGGTACAGAGCACCTCAGACCTGGATGTACATCTGACACCTCTGAAAGGAGAAGGGGGAGGAAGGATGATTGGGTACGTTTGGCGCCATTCTCAGAAAGCTTTGGTCAGGCCAGTGGGGAAGTCCTCAAGCCAGTCACCTGCAAGAGAAGTCCCTCATCAGGCAGGAATGGGGCTGCACTAGTACTCCCACCATGCTCAGCACTGGCTGGGAACAACCTGGGAGAAGCCTGGCCTCAGGGACCTGAGGGGTGACAGCTAGGGCTGTCAGGTCACTGGGAAGGAGATCTGACCGGCACCTTTTTAGGCCACCACACCCAGCTATTTGTTTTCCCACTTGCGGTGCGGTTATTGCCCTCAGGGTAAGATATCAGCAAACCATGAGAGCAGTCTGTTCTCTCTGGCCCATCTCCCAGTACCAACTACTGCTCCTTTGGGAATCATTATGGGACCACTGATGGGCGATGCAGATTGTTCCCTCCCCCCCACCAAAGCTCGGAAATTGATGAAAATCATACATCAATTAAATTAGCTCCAAGGCAATGCTGTAGCCAAGGCTGAAAATCCATTTACTGTTCCCCATTCCAAATTATGCATAACCATGTTTCTAATAGAGCACGTAACAGGTTATAGAGCTCAAACACCATTAAGACACTTTAATGATAGACTGCCAACACGAAGATGCCCTAAGCTTGAATATAAACCTACTCCCATGTTCAAATTTCTGGAGAAAAATTTAAGTCCAAATATTTAATTACTTTACAAATTGAAATTCAAAGAAAATAAAGTCTGCAATCAGGTTCTCTTGCCCCTCTTGCCCTACTGAATTAAAAAAAAAAATTTAAATCTGGAGTGTACTCTCTCCAATTTTTTATGTTTCTCAGTGCCAGCTACTGGGGTTCTTGATACCTACGGGAAGTTAGGGTTTCCTTAGCAGCTTCATCCTGGACTGTCCAGAAATAGGATGGCTGAAGTTCCTTCAGTACTTAATAAATTGCAGCATAATTTTGAAAGAGTCCAAAAAGTTCATAGGAACCTTGAGATTATTACAACCCTGACCTCATACTTATCCACAGTAGAAACGGAGCTTGTCCCCAGCCCCTAAAGTAATTATCCCACCCCCTGGGTTACCAAAACCACAGCAGAGATTCAGTGGTAAGTGAGTGAAGGAGGATAGATGGAGAAAATCTTGGTTTTAGTCTCCCAAGGATTCCAGTCAGTCTATGCCTGATGCCCAGAATCCATGACCTGTGAGAATAAATTCAACGGGGAAAAATCTTTCCATAAGAAGTTAATTAGACCCTATACATTTATATCTATGGGGAAAAAATCCATCTGTGTAAATGTTCCACTCGGGTGAATTTTCTTGATCCGGTACTTCTCCTTTCAAAGCACTTATCTTGAGGCCAAGAACTATGTCTGTCATGTGCACCATGGAGTTTCTGGCATCCAGCACTGTGCCTAACATATAGAAGGGGGTTGATAAATAATTGTTATAATAAAATAGAATTTAATAGAATTTAATTCCTACTCATGCCATTCAAGCTTCTATAAGACTTTAATTGAAGAATAGCGTGGTTCACAAGGTGACCTGTTAAAAATCTGTTATAATTTACAACTATGTGATGCAGGATTTTCTAAATACTATGCAAAAAAAGAAAAGCAGAAATAAGTCAGGCTGTGAGACCCGTATAACTGTGACTATCACCTATAACCTCTGATTTCAAATTCATCTCTATAGCCATTATTTTCATTGACTGACTTTATGACAGATGTTTACTGTCATAACTAACTGTTTAAAAGGCTACAAACAGAACTTATATTTATACTAGTAAAATAATTCATTTAACAAAGTATGATTTTTTTAAAGCTAGTTTTCTGCTAATAAAGTTTGAAAATCACTGATTCAGCAACAGTAAAATTAGCTTTAAGCCAGAGAGTTTTATCTGGATTCATATTCTTCTCTGCCTTAACATATTTGAGACTCAGGTAACTTTTTTGTAAAATGAGAGTGATTATACATAACTCAAAGTTTGTTGCAAGATTGAGAGAGTGAAATAAAATTTTAAAAGCCCCTGGCATAGAGCAGCTCTCTATATGCCTTTATACAAAGCAGTCACAGTGGACCATACAGGACAGCAAACAAAATAGGTACTTAATAAATGTTTTGATCAATTTTATTTTCAATATTTGGAGATACTTTAATTATTTTAAACGATTTCAACTATAACTGCATAAAGTGGTTTTTATTATTAAAATGAAACACTTTCCAGTGTTTTATATTACTTTGTTTACACCTCTGCTCCAGCACATACCTCCCATTAGACTTTCAGGGCCCTGAGGACAGGGATTCTGTCCTAGTCTTCATCTTCACAATGGGGGCCACGTAGTCAAACTCAGTAACTTCTGAATAAATACTTTTTTTTTTTTTGCAGTACGCGGGCCTCTCACTGTTGTGGCCTCTCCCGGTGCGGAGCACAGGCTCCGGACTCGCAGGCTCAGCGGCCATGGCTCACGGGCCCAGCCGCTCCGCGGGATGTGGGATCTTCCCGGACCGGGACACGACCCCGCGTCCCTTGCATCGGCAGGCGGACTCTCAACCACTGCGCCACCAGGGAAGCCCTAAATACTATTTTTTAATTCAGGAAACACATATATAACACTTACATGTACCAGTCTCTGTTGTAAGTGCTTTGTAAGTGCTTCATCCTCTTGATCCTCTGAGACAGCTACTCTCATTACCCCCATTTTATAGATGGGGAATCTGAGGCATAGTGAGCTTAAGTGACCTAAACAAAGTCATATGGCTAAGAAAGTGGTAGAGCCAGAATGGAGCTCAACGTTGCCTGGCTTTGAAATCTGTTCTCTTGATCCTTGCACTGTGCTGCCTCCCATTAACGAAAATGATGATCATATCACCGAAAAGGGAGTTGCAAAAGCAGGCAGATTGAATTTGCAATCATTCATTGCTAGATTTTGTGTTATGGTTTCCATAGTAACCTTAACTCTTCCGTCGTGGGATGTGTACATTATAAAAGAAGCACTGATATAGTTGAGCTCCGTGTGTTGTGGCTGTGGTGTTGGTACACGGGACCATCTTATCCAGCAGCATTATGAGCACAGTGCCTTGGGCGTAGAAGATGTTTAAGAACAGAAACAAAAATTCTACTCTAAAATAAGAAAACAATAAAAGTTAAGGAATATCTATAAAATGTAATATAATGCCAACTTTATTAATTATTCAATTTAGTATTCATAAACATTTCAGTACACTTGCAAACAATCTAGGTTTAATTTGCTTACTTCATTAGAATTCCTCAGTAAGCAGGATCATCACTGAATAATCATAATCAATCATGTGTTCTATGAGATATTATAGTAAATATTTTTAAATAAAATTATAAAAAGCTTTTCAAATACTGTATAATAAATATTTCGTGTCAGTACATTTTACTGTGTTTGGTATGACATATAGAAGGGTTTATGAAGGTCTTAAAGGAGCCTTGTTATGACTCGCTTCACTTCAATCCTTAACAAACTACAAAGAGCCTGCTTCCCTGCACTTGTAGCAGAAGCCATGCTGAATGAAGCAAAGAACAAAGTGTACATTGTCTGATTTATGAGTTTCATAAGTAACCAATTTTTAAAAATCAATAGGTATTTTTCCTAAGTACTGCCATGCAAATACTTGAATTATTACGCCTCCATTTTCTGACTTGGTAATTCTGAGAAATACTTCCTGTAAGAAGCAGCAGTAAACAGCAGTATCAGGAAGAGGGAAGAGAGCTTGGGGGGGGGGGGGGGGGGGGGGGGGGGGCGGGGGGCGCTGGTAGTGACGGATGAACTAGCTTGCCGCCCAGATCATAAACTCCTGGAGGATGATGACACATCTGGGGCCCAGAAAACTTGGCTTCTATGAATACATAAAATCAGGGCCCTTAGCCCATTTGCATTATTTTGAATATCCCATGACTCCCTCTCAGCACCTCGTACAGTTCTGAGCATGTCGGAGGCTCTTTAGTTTCCTAATGCTGCTGTAACAAATTACCACAGACCAGGTGGCTTGCAAGGCAAATTTATTATCTTACAGTTTGGGAGGCCAGAAATCTAAAACAGGTCTGAAGAGCTGCATTTGTTCTGGAGGCTCTAGGGGGAGAACCTGCTTCCTCACCTCTTCTAGCTTCTAGAGGTTACTGGCAGTTGACCCCCCCTTACCCCCGCCTTCCACCTTCAAAGCCAGCAGTGTCTGGTGGGGTCTTTCTCACACTGCATCACTCTGACTGGCCCTTTCGTCTTCTCTTCCACTCTTCAGGACCTTGTGATTATATGCCCCCCGCCAGATAATCCAGGATTGTCTCCCCATCTCAAAATCTTTAATTTGATCACATCAGTCCCTTTTGCCATGTAGAATAGATTCCAGGGATGAGGACGTGACGTGGGTGTCTTTAGAGAGCTGGCATCATTCTGCCCACCGCGGAGGCACTTGGCAAAGTCTAGGTGAGTAGACTCCTCGGGGCTCTGAGTGATTTCCAGAGGCAAGTTTGCCTCGTCTTGCTGTGTTCCCCCTAAGGCTCCCCTAACGTACCTTACGTTCTGCCTCTAAAGCCGATGCTGCCATCTCTTCCTACTCATTACTTTACCCTTAAACCTAATGATAGGGAAGTTGTATGATTCACTATCTTTCTTTATTCTCTTGATAATAATACCCTGTAGGAGAGACCCTTAATGGGAGCGAGAGCTATGTTCACAGATACGTGTGTGAGATGTCTGCATATCCATACTGATATTTTTCTATCCCATATTTGTTTCTGTTTCCTCTACTTTTTATTCAGAAAAAATTTTTAAGAAAATTGCCACAGGCAAGGAATCCTTCCGGGATGTCATGTGAGTTGCTAATGCACGTGGCTAATAACGACTCTGTTCTCCCTCTCCCTGTGCCAGTCCCCACGTCTATTCTTCCTTGTTCCTTGGTCATTGAAAAGAATCAAAGGCAGCAGGGAAGTAAAGCTGTCGGAGTCAGATCTGCCGTGTAGCTGTGAGTCCTCCGCAAATTTCTGATTCTCTCTGTGCCTCAGTTTCCTCACACAGAAAATGTGAATGGCGGTAGCTTTCCTACTTCATACTGCACTCAGGAACCAGTGTTTCACTTTTCTCTCTCTCTTTTTTTTTTTTTTTTTTTTTTTTTT
>NW_006797481.1:5522442-5574548 GCF_000442215.2 Lipotes vexillifer | reverse complement strand
TTTTTTTTTCCGGTACGCGGGCCTCTCACTGTTGTGGCCTCTCCCGTTGCGGAGCACAGGCTCCGGACGCGCAGTCTCAGCGGCCACGGCTCACAGGCCCAGCCGCTCCGCGGCATGTGGGATCTTCCCGGACCGGGGCATGGACCCGTGTCCCCTGCATCGGCAGGTGGACTCTCAACCACTGCGCCACCAGGGGAGCCCTCACTTTTCTCTTTCATTGAAACACATTTGATTTCCAAAATAGCCATCAACCTGCCTACAAGATAGAGGCCAAACTCCTCAGTAGAGGCTCTTCAAAATCTGATCCTACCCTAACTCTCCAGCTTTGTCTTCCATTGCTTCCACTGCACGCAGCCTTCCAACAAAACCCTTCTTTCCTGGCCCCAAACATGCCAAAGAGAGGAGATGACTTAAAGTTCTCTCTGTGTGGTTTTTTTTTTGCACTTTGATAAATGGGAAAAAATGGGGCTGAGGAAGAGCAAGTGTCACCCATTGTTCAAGAGATTTTTAAAAATATTAGAATGATTATCTTGCCTTGGAAGAGGAGAGGAAATATGGTGTGTTTAAATTCAGGTAAAATGTATGCTTCAGTTAAAACGTACAGCTAATCAGACATAACATTGTAGGGATTAGTGATACCAAGCCAGAAGGATGTTTTAAGCATTATTAAGTAAGCCTTACCTTCCCTAAATAAAGTAGATGGGAGAGTGAAGAATAAATGAGTTTATACATCACTCAGTGGGCATTATGAGTAAGCAAATAAATGGAAAATCATCTTCTACTTGGGATGTTGCAACCTGATTTGGGAAGGGCTGGGCATGGAGAAGTCTCACCTCTAAAGGGTCCCTCTTTTGAGTCACCTGATAGCTTAGCACCAGTTACCTGGTGAAAAGCAACCAAAAACGGTTCAAGGGTCATTAACATCACATCCTCCTCAGGTCACTTTCCTATGAGAAAGGATGCCTAAACCACAAGAATATTGTGCTGAGGGATCAGGGCTGTGATAACAGAGGAAAGAAATTGTTGTTCCTACATTCTCAGCTTCATTCTTTGTCTTTATACCCTTCACCCTGACCTCGTTTACTTTTTAAGAGCTGTGTTAAGGGTGCTCAATTTGATTGTTCTGGGTGGATGAATTTTTGACAGGTTGTTTTCCCCAGCACCCATCTCCACCTCTCAGAGAAGCCATCCAGGACCCATGCCATGCTCTTTCGTACCTTGAGACCTTTGTACGTGCTGTTCCAGTAACTGAACCACCCTTCTGCCCGCCCCACCTGCACAGCAGTCAATACCTGCTCATTGTCAGTACCCAGCATCACATCTATGAAGCTCTTCCTAATGACCAGCACACCCCATCACACAAAGCAAGGAAAGGTCATTAATTAATAGTGCATGCTAACCTTTAATGTATTATACAGAGTGTATGTGTGTATAACAGAATTTTCCTGCAGACTTTTCATAGATTTTTTCAGCAGGCTGTGCTGGCCACCATAGGAAGTGAAGTTAAATGACTACAAAGCCTGTGTTTTAGGGACATTTAGATGTATATCACAGGTCAGGGGCAAGAGGGTGAGGGAGAATGAAAAGAAACCAGACTGGGCTTCCCTGGTGGCACAGTGGTTGAGAATCTGCCTGCTAATGCAGGGGACACGGGTTCGAACCCTGGTCTGGGAGGATCCCACATGCCGCAGAGCAACTAGGCCCGTGAGCCACAACTACTGAGCCTGCGCGTCTGGAGCCTGTGCTCCGCAACAAGAGAGGCCGCGATAGTGAGAGGACCGCGCACCACGATGAAGAGTGGCCCCCGCTCGCCACACTAGAGAAAGCCCTCGCACAGAAACGAAGACCCAACAGAGCCTAAATAAATAAATAAATTCCTACCCCCAACATCTTCAAAAACAAAAACAAAAACAAAAAGAAACCAGACTAATCATCTGAGAAAAACCATGGCTTCTTATCCTGCTTGCCAGTGAATTTTTCCTTTAAGATAGCAAATAACAACAGCAAAACTTCCACGAAAATGCATGACTTATATTTTCTTTTTCCCTTATAGTTCACAGGTTGTTTTCATATCATTATCTCACTGGATCTTGGCAACAACCCTGTTCAGTAACCATTTTACCAGCGGTGAAATTGAGACCCTAAAAGGGCAATTGACTCATCTAAAGTAACAGAGCCAGTGGGTGGCAGTCAGGAGAGGAAGGTGTGGTCATCCATCTACCCGTCCTCCAACAAGCCCTTAGCAGACAGCTGACATGTCCTGGGCATAATAACAGCACAAGGAGACACAGATAAACAAGTAACTTGGTCCGTGCTCAGTTGGAAAGTTTGAAATCTGGAAAGTCATGATTTGTGATTCATTCCCTACGTCTGCATACCTTAACAGAGCTCCATAGGGTGTGCTTCCTTTATACACTGTTTTTCTTAGCACCACACCATGTGGTAACAAAAGACTATAAAATGATTTAATAGTCATGCTTCTGACTTAAATAGCTTCCATCCATTGGGATGACAGGAAGAACTTGGTTGGAAGAACCGCAGGAGGCAGTGGCACCCGAATCCTGAAGGTCCTTATTGATAATGAAGACATCAAACAGCAGCCACAGCAAGAGGAGGGGCAATCCAGGGAACTGTCACCAACAAATACAGTAGAATGTTGATTGTTTTTATTATAGGGAAAGCTCATACAAATAAGGGAAACCTAACGTATCAGTACAGAAAGGGACAAAATACACAAGGAAGCAATTGATAAATAAACTAATGACCAATAGAAAATATTAAAAGCCTATAGTCTAACTAGTAGTCAATAAAACAGATATTAAAACAGTGATCCTCCTCTGTCAAATAAGTGAAAAATTAAGTATATATTATATATATACATGATGAAACAGACGCACTTTAAACACTGCTGGTAGAGGTATAAGTCTCTGTAAAACAAATTGGGACTGTGTATCAAAAGCTTCAAAATAGTTCATATTCTTACACTTAGTCATTTAATTTTTAGGAATATACTTGAAGGAAATGATCAGAAGTTTGATCAAATAATCAAAGGCAGAGATGGTCAACCCAACATTATTTATAATAGTATAAAATTGAAAACTTAGATAAACAATGGTAAGAAAAATTTACATGAATTATGTAGCTTTGTCTTATATAATAATAATGAAAAGAATATTTAACAACATGGAGAAATGTCAAGTTGTTAAATGTCAAAATTCATTCACCTAAAATCTTGGAAGAATGTAATTGCTCTTCATATGGTGGGAACTGTGAAGTAAGAAGGGAACTTCTCCACACCTGGGAGGGCATATAAGGCAGGGAGGAGACACTGGGCTGAGGACCAGATGCCCTGGCCGCTCCCACTTACTAACCATGTGGCCTTGGCAAAGCCACTAGACTACCCAGACCTCCCAGTTCCTCCCGGTGCCCCCTGCTTCTACCTCAGCAGGAGAACTGTGAGATGAAGTGTATAAAACTGCCTTGTGGTGAGAAAGCTGGCTGCTGTTAGCACAGAATGCAGGCGCTAGAGAGAGAAAAGTATTAGTAGGATGGAGAATAAACTGTAAAAGTACTTTATAAACTAATTTGTAGTATATGTATAAGATAATATTTTAACTGATTCCTAATTTTCATTTTTTTCCCACATAGAGAGCATTCATCTCCCCAGCTGTCATCAGTATCTTAAACATAATCATGATTGCCTGATTATGTGATGACCTCCACAAATAACCTTGGGTCCTTTGATCACACCCACCTACACCGGCACCCAAAGATGGCTTCAGCCTCACCCGGGGGATAGCGATGTGGTTAAGATGACCAGCTCTGAGGTCAGGACCCCTGGTTCAAATCCCAGTTATATCACAATACCTGTTGCAAAGCCTAAGTCGGCATGCTTATACTGCTGTAAAGCCACAGTTCCTTCAACTATGAGTATGTGGAGGTAGGAACCTCTACCTCATTGGGACAGTGGGAGGATTAAATGAAATAATCCAGGTAAGGGCTTGGCTAGTGCAACACCTGGCACAGAGTCAACGACAAATGGTAGGATTTATTATTATTACTACTGCCCCAAACTCCTAGATAACTTTTAGTTTTCAGTTACAGAGCATTGCCTGTACCCTTCCCAGCATTCCCATCACGGTCTGGTTAAGGAGCCCAGGACATGTCAGTCAGTGCAGAAAACATAGATGACGTTACAGAACATGGTGGAAACCTTGATGGATGTCCAGACTGCTGGTGCATCCCCTCAGACTGTGAGCCCAAGACTGTGGACCCCTACCTTGATGTATGTTTTGAGTATAAGTGCAAACTGGGAATGGTTAGCATTTGAAAACACTTCACGGAGAGATTGGGAGGGATAGTGTGTCGGGGAAAACAGAACACTGGGGAAGGATATGCACGGAGAGGAAGAAATCCGGTGTGATCCATAAAGCGTGTGGCAATGATGGAATCCTGAGGTAGTGTGACCAGAGAGCAGGGATTTGGGGGTCAGAAATAGGCCACAAATGAGTCAAATCAGATGGAAATATGCTTGTGTCACACACGTACCCAGCTAGAGTTGTCAGGTCCTCAGCAAGCCAGCGAGAGAGGGGTTCAGCCTTCCAGGCGCCTTGTGGATTTCTGCTGGGCAGCCAGTCTCGGGCCTTTTCGTTTTTGTCACCTTACGTCCCTCCAGCTTGTCTGTACGCCTGCTCAGTACTTCTCTAGGCTGTTGGCTCTGTAATCATCATCTTTTATTATGAGGCACAGGTTGAGACCCTCTCCAATTTATAAATGTGTTTCCTTTCCTTATTTTTCAAATGTTAAGTAGTGAAATAATGGGAGATAAGTCTGAGCTTTGGAGTCAGAAGATTCAGACCTCAGCTCTGCTAATTCCTAATTCTGTGCCCTTGGGAAAGTTATTTGATTTCTCTAAGCCTCCATTTCTTATTTGTAACATAAATATAAAAATACTACATCCCACCCCACTGTTGTGAGAATTCAGTGAAAAAGAAATACTTGTAGAGAAACTAGCATATAGTAGACAGTAAATATCTTCTTTCTCTTCAGTGGAGAAATGTTTAAATGCAGATATTACATTTTATACATTTGCAATATTTAAAGGCCAGTATTGTGGCTTTAGGAATATCTAATCAAACATGCTCGTAGTGTTTTGAAGATTAAAAATATTTGACAGCTACAAACAGCTCAAGGGCTAAGGCTGTAATGATAAATAAGACAAAGTTTTTGCCATTTAGAACTTTCTAGTTGGGAGAGACAGCAGATAATTAATATGTATACAAATGATGCATAGACAGATATTTTTATAGAAAAATAAGATATCCACACGTGCTTATTTTGCATGACTTTTAAATGGAGATTTTGCTGATTGACTGATGATCTTAGCTGGTGATAAGGTCAAGTGAATAAAATCCCAGACTCCAAGCTATCAGGTCCTAAAGAGATTAGAGTGAGGAGGTAGATTTTGAGCTGAGAAGGCTCACGTGTTGATGTTTAAAAGCATGCATTCTATAAATTGTGACACCTCTGAAAACAAAGTCAGCTAGCTTTCCTAGGCCAACAAATTGCTGGTGACCCTAGAGAATTGTGTGAGGCCGCAATTTAATTGCACAAGCTTTAAGAGATCTGCAGTCCTTTATCCCATTAATTCAACCTGCAACTTTGTTCTCTCATCCTTCTGAATATGCAGTTCTCATTGATTTCAATGGGAGTTACAGACACAGAGAAAGGGAAGAATTGGGCTAATTATCTGTTCAAAGCAGAGCATCATTTAAAGTACAGTTTTAAAGTGTTTTCAGGCACATTAGTGAGTCAGCTCCTTCTCACTCGTTTGTCCAAAAGGCTTTCCAGCTTGAATGGAGCATTTTAAAGGGCAGTCTCCTTCTCTAAAATCTCTGTGTCATACTCATGCACCAGTAACTTGATTATGACTGCTGGGAGGCAATAACCTCACATTTTAGTCTCGATTTTACTGCTGAATTGCTTCAGACTGAAGCTGTAGCCTAATCGTAATTACCAACCCCAAATAACATACATTATAAATTCATAGAATGCCTATCAGGCTCTGACCAGTGTCCCACATTTGCAAGTTAAGTCAACATAGCCTTGACCCTCAGAGACCCTTTGTTTGAAATAGTCTCCTTCAGTCCCACAGCAGCATAGTGCAAAGAGGGAAAATGGTTGTAAATATAACATTTAAAGCAACTGAACTTACACAGCCAGTGAGCACAGCATTGTGATTTCAGCTCTCCCTCACCTTATGGACTATGTGTTATAGCATTTGGCTACATGGTAAATTTCTGTAAGGCAAATCCTATTTTTCTACTGACTTCCACTCTGTAATTCCACATGCATTAGAATTCATGAAAGTCTTATTTGAAAACTTCTGTGGGGAGAGATCCAGATGATGTGAACTGCCAGACACCCCGGCTCCCCAGCTCTGCTGGGTCTGCAAGGCACTTGATGCTGAGACAAGTTGCAGCCCTGGGAGCTCAGGATCTCTCTTCACTGGGCACTCTTTCTCTGACCCTTAGAAAGTTATTTCTCCTGCACTGAAATACCCTGCCTTCATGTTCCAACACCCCTCCTTTTCCTTTTGTCCCAGTATTTATAATGCTTAATAGGACCAGGCTTAGGATTGGTCTCGATCAGAAGTCCTCTCTAGGTTGGGCACAAAATTGAGTTCAGGGTTTTCCCTTTGGCAATGCAAACGAAGAGGTCTGCCATATACAGCCATGCAGGTCCAACCCACTCACATATGGCAACACTGCAAATGGTACCATCTTACAGCATGATAAAGGGAATATTGTAGGGGTTTGGGGATGGGTTCTAATTCTGCCTTCAACTTTAGTAGCTGTGAGAACTTGGGCAATCTCTGGGATTCTGATCTCTGGGATTCAATCTATGGCCTTTGTAAGATGAGGCCATAATATCCACCTTCTAGAGTAATTGTGTGGACTAGACATATTAAAGTATGCCAGAAGCCTGCTCAGTATGTAGTGGTTTTCTGTTTTCTGTTTGGTTTTGTTTTGAATGAGAAGGGTTATTTAAATGTTATAGACTTTCTAGGGTTTAAAAAGTCCATATGTGATTAATATTTTAAAGAAAAAAACTCCTGTTTACTTTTCTCAAATGCTATTTCATAAAAGGAAAACAAAGACTCTGTGAAATAAGCTCACCAAATAGTTATGATAACTATATTTTGTTCATAATAATGCTTGAATGAAAATTTTCTGCAGGGCTTGATTATTAATATTTCAGGTCAGCTCAGTTCTTACTCACCTGATATTCTCCATGTAAACAAGCAACAACAAAATAAGCGGGAACAACAGAAATCCCTGCTATTATAATTACGATACACAAGTATTCTTTGATTGGTTGACTTTTCTTATATGAAATCCTATTTCTAATAATTGTTAAAATAGTAAATAATAGGTACCAGAAATAATGATTACTATCATTTTAAAATCCTTTTAAAAGTGTTTCTTGCCTTGCTATAAATGAAGCATCTGAGACTTGAGTGTTATGTATTCTAGCTTCCAGCAATTTATTTTCCAGTGTCTTTTTTGCCTTCTAAGTGGTTATATAGATGAGCAAGTAATGCTAGTTTACATGCCTTGTAGAATACAGGGTTAAGAAATTCTCAGGAAAAGTTTAACTAATTTTATGACAATTAGTTCAGTAATTAGGAAATAATTAGATTTTTAAAAACATTAACAAATGAGAGTTTCTATAGTAGAGGTTTAGTGGGGTTAGGGATCTGAGGATTCTCTTCAGTCTTAGCTGATAAAACAATAAACAATAAAAACCACCAAGAATTGAATTACGTAATGCAGGCTTCAGGTACTAAAGAAGTTCAGGAGAGAAATTTCAGTGCAGTCTTTGGTAATCAGAAGAGCTTGCTGGAGAAGTCGGGCCTTAGCCTGGGTCTTGAAGAATAGATGAACAGAACTGGGGTAGGTAGAGGAAACATATTCCTTCAGTGTTTTGCACTTCTGATCTGTAGTGGGAGTCTGTGAATTCTTTCACATTATTGAGTGTATGAAACATTTCTAGATAATTAGCAGACATAAGAACTTGACTATGAATGGCTGAAGTGATTGGCCCTTACTCAGCAGTAAAGCCTCACAGAGATGGCCCATGGGAAGAGAGAATACTCCCACTGAGGCCCGCTCTTCCAGTTGGCGTGCAGTATTGCCCTGAGTTTTTCCATGCAGATCTTCAAAGGATAAGGGGTCAACAGATTATGTTTATGCAAATGAGATGTTGGAATTCTACTTGGGAGCACAAGTAAATAGTAAACAGGAGAACCTGAAAGTTAGCTAAATTGGAAAGCTGGCTGAAATACTAAATAGAACATACTTGATGAGAAATGATGGGTTCATTCAGCCGGGAGGAAGTGTAGCAGGATGGAGAATGTTTTCTAATAGAGCTCTACTCGTTACAGTCTCAGCAACTCCAGTGATGGGTGCAGAAGGCATGTGGAAGCTCTCCACATGTCTAATTATTTCCTGCTAAGTCTGTCATCAACAAATGCAAACGTTTAAGAATCACAGTGAATTTTATCTTCTTCAGATAAAATGATGATGAAGGTATTAGAATTCTGCACTATAGATGATATATGTAAATATAAGTATGGTTCTAGATATATATAGATGACATATAAAATGAAACTTATAGTTGTCTTAAGAGTCTGTACACTTGCCCGTGTCATGGCCCCCAGCATCCTCTTCTCATCTCTCTCCAATCCCATCCTTCCTAACTCATCTCAAAACCTAGACCCACCGACAGCCATTCTTCTCACAGTCTTTCCCATTACTCCATGCCCATGTTATATTATGTTTGTGGGAATCCTGTTAATTCCTAGGTCTTTTATATTCCAAACAGGGACAGCTTGTCCCTGGCTTTTGGTGGTTTTAAAATATGTCAACAAATTTTTTGATACTCCCTCCTTCAAAAAATGGGGCCTGATTCTCCTGCCCGCAAACATAGGCTGGACTCAGTGATTCCCTTCTAACAAATAGAATGAGGCAAAGGTTACAGTGTTCAACTTTTGATGCTGGTTTATAAAAGGCTTTTAAGCTTCTCCTCGTTCTCTCTCTCTGCCGGGTCATGAGGACACAAACTATGGAGAGGCCCCTGTGGTGAGGAACTGAGGCATCTGGTCAGCAGCCAGGAAGGAACTGAGGCCTCCTGCTGACAGCCATGCCAGTGGGCTTCGAAGTGGATCCTCAGATTAACTAATCAAGCCTTCAGAAGACTGTGGCTGCTTCAGTAGCCATGGCCAACATCTTACTTGCAACCTCATGAGAGGCCTTAGGCCAGAGCCTCCGCTAAGCTGCTCCCAGATTTTGACTCACAGTAACTGTGAGGTTAATAAATGCTTGTTATTTTAAGCATCTACGTTTGGGGGTAACTTGTTATGTTCTTGTGACCTAATACAATGACCTAGCAGTGTAATGTGTTATCCTGAAGTAAAAAAAAAAAAAAAACAAAACATACAAGGAGTTAGGTGAGAATTCCTCATTTTTTGAATAAGCCTTGGTCCACCACTACTATTTTTCACATCTTAACCAAAGGAACACATTGACAGCAGTAATTCCCAGTGGGGGCAATACTGCCCCCTAAAGTTTTTTTCAGAAATCTGTAGGACACTGGGTTTTCATAATGATTGGGGCTGCTATAAAGGCAGTTAGCAGCAGGGCACAGGGGTCCTAGAAGCCCGGTAGAACATGGACAGTAGCACACAATAAAGAGTCATCCTAACTCCCTCACCAGTTTAGAGTGCCCTGCTGGACATTCTTGAAGGTAAAAACAAAAACTGTAATAAATTGTCTGAACTTGGATCTTCTTTTTTATATTAAATTCAATTTCAAATGGTTTTAATATATACTGAATTTTCCCAGAAATAGAACCACTATGTAAGTTGATAGTAGATTATGCTTTTATTGGTTTATAATCTTTCTAGAGTTGTTCAAACCTCACCATTAAGACACTGGTAACAATCTGAATTTGTACCTGAAGAATTCTTGGTGATTCTACAAATAAGTAAAAGTATATGACTACTTAGAGCCATATCCAAGCATTCCGTATGGAGAACCATTGCTCTCAGTCATTACAGATGTGTTGAGAGGCAAAGCAGAGTGACAGAGAGACCCAGATTCAAATTCTGGTTCTACCATTTACTGTGAGTTAGCAGCTTTTACCTCTTTCCGGATTAAATTTTCTCATCCGTAAAATAAGGTAATAACAACTACCTTGCAGATTTTGGGTAGGGTTAGAGTTAATGTTTTAAGTGTTCAGAGTAAGTGCATGGCCCACTGTGGATTTGTAACAGTGATTCATATCTTGGTAAGTAATAGTTCTTGTTTTGATCCATTCCGTAATAGGCAAAATCAGTGTGCTTATTCCTCCGAGGTGTGCTAGGTAGGATGCCAGGTTGATTCTGAAACCTAATAATAGTTATGCTTAAAAATAAAAGTAGAGAAACCCAATGAGATATAAGGTATCATTTAGCTGAAAAATAAAGAGAGCTTCAGTCAGTTGAGAGCTTGAAAGTAATGCATTAAAATTATTAGCAAGCTAAGGTATCTCTGATTTTTTCCAATATGGAATAACATTTTCAGTTATATTTCTGATGCAGAGAATAACTGTCACCCATGCCATACAAAGTGTTGTACCAAAGCTTCAATAAAACACAATGAATTTGGGATCTACGCTTCTCCCATAGTCACCGTGGACCCCCGCCTTCCACATCCCTCCTCTCATGAGGACACGATGACTCGGATGTCAGTATAGAGAGTTGGTGTGTTCTTAATTTTATTTATTTATTTATTTATTGGCTGCGTTGGGTCTTTGTTGCTGCGCGCGGGCTCTCTCTAGTTGCAGCGAGCAGGGGCTGCTCTTCGTTGCCGTGCACGGGCTTCTCATTGCGGTGGCTTCTCTTGTTGCGGAGGACGGGCTCTAGATCTGCGGGCTTCAGTAGTTGTGGCACTCAGGCTCAGTAGTTGTGGCTCACGGGCTCTAGAGTGCAGGCTGAGTAGCTTTGGCGCACATGCTTAATTGCTCCACAGCATGTGGGATCTTCCTGGACCAGGGATCAAACCCGTGTCCTCTGCATTGGCAGGCGGATTCTTAACCACTGCGCCACCAGGGAAGTCCAAGTGTTGGTGTGTTCTGATGCATGCTGTCCTCTGATCTCTCCTCTGGGCTCATTGGTGGATAGAACCTCATTCTGACGCTAGCACATATGAGGAGTTGTGCTAAAACGTATTTTTGTCCTCGTCTCAGTCACCACTGCTGCCACTCATGGAACTCAAACCAGCAAAAGCTAAAGTTATCACGAGTACTTCCAAAGAAATGGCAGAAGCCAGACTGTGGGCAAGAAGGGGTAATATTAAGACAGTAATTCTGAGATTCAGCTATCTCTGCTGGGGAGGAATCTGATTGTTTATCTGTATTACAGATACCCAGAGTCTGAGGGGGGCACAAGACCCAGGTAGCCAGATCTGGCATCAGACTCATTTGGTAGAGATGCTCAAGGGGAACTCCTAGAAGGGGCAGAGCAGCCCCAAAGTGTATAGAATGGATTTAAGCTGTCCCTTAAAGTGACCTTGCACTATTAGCCAAAATCTGGATTCACTTCCCTCATGCCTTTTTTTTTTTTTTTTTTTCTTTTGGTCATGCCACTTGTGGGATCTTAGTTCCCCTGCCAGGGATCAAACCTGGGCCCATGGCAGTGAAAGCACTGAGTCGTAACTACTGGGCCACTAGGGAACTCCCTCCATTGAGCCTTTTGAAAAAAATCACCTTCATTATCTTAGATGAAAACATTAGTAAAAGAGGGAGCTCTTCTAGTCAGTATACATAAAATGAAGTCATCTAAACTCAATGTTTTATAGATATTGGTACTAAAATTGCAAAAAAAAAATTAAGACAAAAAATGAAGATGTTAAGAATTGTCAAAATATCAGTACTTCTTTCTATTACTGACGTATATATAGAAGATACTGAAATATAAATTGTCTGTGAACCAAAATGAGAAGTTAAAAGCAGCACAATAACAGAAATGGTTATTGAAACAATCTGAAATTTCCTCTAAGTTTCACGGCATCAAATACTGATGTGACAGTTCAAGTTGCCCAGAGAAGGAGAGAGCATTAGGGAAATTATAGTAGACAGTTTTGTAGTTTCACCAAAGGAGGTGCCTGAAAACTAGAAAATGGCTTAGATAGTGCAGTTATTTAATCAAGAATGTCAAATCCCAGCCATCATACCACCTGCTTTTTAAAGTAAAGGAAGCTAGGAACTAAAGGGAGTGTTTTAAAAAGAGGCAGAGGATGAATAAATGACAAAAGGAAGTGAAAAAATAATTACATACAGTCTAAAGGATATGGGTGTAGCTCTGCAGTATTCTTTCCTCAAAAGTTTATGTATGAATTAATATGTATTAAAAGATAAAAAAGAAAATTGTAGAAATTGGCACCTTTTTGTAAGAAAAGGATGAGGTAAGAGGCTCAAGCCACAATACCTTTTAACGTTAAGGTCCTTTCATTCTTGTATACCTCCTGCCTCCTTGCTTCCAGTTCATACTGCGCTGCAGTTTGAGAATACAATCCTCATTTACCTGCTAGCTGCAGCTGTTCTCCATAGTCCTAAGGGGATTGCGCAGGTGTTGAGAACAGCAAGTAGCAGGTGCCACACGAGTGTACCTACTACCAATACCAGAAGAAATATAATGTGAATAAACCTCACTTCGTGCAGTCACTGAGTTTCTAAGAAGCATGTCAGTATAAAATGTTGATTTAATAACCTTTTTATAACTCTGCATTTTTAAATATTGTCAAATAAAAACATTAACTGAATATCGTGGATAATTCAGGGTTAACCAAAACTTTCTGCTTCAAACTTATGAGTGAAAGTGTTTCTTAAACACTGGTGGGCTCTCTGTCTCAGTGATTTTGACCCACCTGGAGTAGTAGGCTAAGGCTTGCTTGCCTGAGTGAGGCTGCTGTCAGCCTTATTAACCTGTAGGGTACTCACCTTGTTGGGCTGCAGGTGAGATGGTACAGGACCAGGGCCTGAAACTTCTCTGAACCTGGTCCCACATTCCCACCAAATATTTTGGCACTAAGATTTACTTGAAGTGAAAAATTCTGTGGATATACATAGGCAGTTGGCATTCCCTGAGCTTGGGAGAATATTTTTACTTTAATTCTTATCTTTTAGGAGAAACAGTACATTTTGTCAACTGGGATTTGTATGTTTTGTTAAAGAAAGCAGAATGAAGAATGGTTTGTCTGTAATCATTTAGTTAGAATTGAGTATCATTAATATTTCCTGAAGATAAATAGCCCATCAAAATTAAGTATAATTTAAAAAAACTAACGTGACCCTTCTGCATATATAAATAAGTAACCAGGATAATATTCTTTCTCAAAAGTCAGTAGGATTTTCTCCAGCAAAAAATATTCTTTTCCATGCTGACATATGTGGTAGTATTAGAACAGATTTAAAATTTTTTTAAACTAATAAGAAGTAAGAAAAGCTCTTTTATATAGCGAATAACAGAGAGAGAAAATAGTTGCAGGCTTAGAGAAGAAGAAATGAAACTTATTTCTATAGAAACAGAGAACCAATGGAGTAAAAATAATTTAGAATCTTTAGCACAAGGAAAACACAACCCAAGTGTAGTGAGTTTGGCACATGGGTTATTTTCTAATTTTCCTTAAGATACTAGTGTTTCTTTGCTCCACAGTAAAGGGAGAATATAAATTATTTCCATGATTCAACATAATGTGTGAACCACAAAAAGCTTTTTGATTCTTTATTAAGATCATTCTGTAGGCACTTATGGTATTTTTTTGTCCAAAGCCTTTACTGGAGGATTGAAAGGTTTCTTTTTTTTTTTTTTTTTTTGACATCTTTATTGGGGTATAATTGCTTTACAATGGTGTGTTAGTTTCTGCTTTATGACAAAGTGAATCAGTTATACATATACATATGTTCCCATATCTCCTCCCTCTTGCGCCTCCCTCCCTCCCACCCTCCCTATCCCACCCCTCCAGGTGGTCACAAAGCACCGAGCTGATCTCCCTGTGCTATGCGGCTACTTCCCACTAGCTATCTACCTTACGTTTGGTAGTGTATATATGTCTACGCCTCTCTCTCGCTTTGTCACAGCTCACCCTTCCCCCTCCCCATATCCTCAAGTTCGTTCTCCAGTAGGTCTGTGTCTAATGATGGTGAAGTGACTCTGATGAAATGGTCCCATGATTTAAATTTTTATGCCAAAATCTTCATGTAACTCAGTAATTAATGTATATGTATGTTTATATATATATATATATATATATATATATATATATATATATATATATACACACACACAGATATGTAACATGTAGGTAGTGGATCAAAAACACAATTACATTTCATTTAAAAGTGATTTTTAAAATTTGAACATTTGCTTAGAATGTTGTGATTACTGTTGCTTTCAGTAATTTTTGTATTTTGTTTAATACCAAAATTTAAATTTAAAAGCAATAGAAGACAACATAGGAATACCTTGTGATGGTCTAAGTAGGAGAGGCTTCTCCAAGCAGCATATAAACGTAGGAGAGTCATAAAGATAATCTGTGACTTGCACTACATCTGAAAACAAAAGTTTGATGCAAGAGAAAGAAAAATAAAACAAAGTGAAAAGACAAACGGCAAAATTAGAGAAATGTTTGCGGTACAATATATTGTTGTTGAATATCTTTCCCAAATCTTTTCACAGTGATACAAATTTGGAAATGTATTTGACAATATTTAATTGACATGTCAAAAGAATCAGTGCACAGTGTAGATGTCGGGAACAGTTTTAGTGCTGTTTTCATGCTATTTTTAAAAACTCTAAATTCTGCAATAGGTGTTTCATGTTATGATTCAGCATCATCTCTGAGCTGACTATACTCTCAAAACCTTAGGGACAAGAAATAGCATGGTTCAGGAGGAACCAAAGTCATTTAAAAGCCAAATTAGTCAGCCCTTGAATAATTCTAACTTCTGTGCTGATTTCCAGTGGAGGAAATGAGAATACTCCTTCACTACTCTGCTCCATGGACAGTTTGGGAGATGGAATTGTTCTTTCTGCATTTGTTAAATCAGGGAATTTCTAAGATTCCTTCCAGCTCTAAAATTTTCTAGTTCTATGAATATCTCCATTATTATCATTACACCTCATTTTCCTTAAAGAATGCTAAATCAGTAGTCTCTTATCTTAGATCTATCTTTGTGAGAAAGAGTAGAGAAAAGTGAATTCGGTTTCTTCATGATTAATGCATCTGTCAAATTCTTTCCAAGTAGCAAATTAAGTTATTATGTTTTTTCACGAATACAAATCAAAGTCGTGCAAACTATTGTGGTAAAACTTAGCAGTCCTTTTTCATAAATTAAAGGTAACTGATTTAATGTTAATGAAAGGAACCATATTCAAATACAAATTTTAATAACTTGGGTGGAAAGAAAATTTTAGACTTTATAAGCTTTTCCTTACATAAAATTCATGTAACTTGAACAGAAAGTCATTAAAATGTAATTTTCTATAGTGAAGCCTGTATTAATTGCCTTGTATGAAACTCTGAAGAGTTCCTTAATAAATGTCTGGTCCTATGTGTCCCTGAGAAGAATTGTCTATTGATTAGTTAATTATCTCAAACCAAGGGCCCCGGATTCAGTTTTTGATGATCACTGTCTTACCTTTTTCCTTGTTTGAATATTCTCATCAAAACCAGAGATAAAAGGTTTTTTTCTTTTTCTTTTTCTTTTTTTTACATAGGTAGTAGTTTGCTTCTGTTCATATTGATAGTACAAAGAGAACCAGTATAAATTTAATAGAATATTTTGTAAGTTGTTGGTTCTTAGGACTTAATCTAAAACTCCATGCATATACGTATGTGTTTATATGTGTGAAAAGCACCTTTTTTAGTAGGATAAGATTTTAAGAATGATTTTAGAAACGTGTCCTGTGAGCTTGATTCCCTCATACTTTTAAGATTATTAAATTCATTTCAATAGGATTGTAAGAAACAAAGGCATCTCCAAACTCACTGAGATAACTATCCCACAAACCTCACTTTCTAGAATACTTACCCTGAAGAACATGAGACCATCAAAATCAGTATATTTTGCATTTGTATTATAACTGCATTTAATGCTTTTTTTTGTCATTTAGTTCAACTAGTAGAAATTTCAACTTTTTATATTGACTAAATAAACAAACTATAGAAGCTAATCTATGCTTATGTTTTGTTTTGTTTTGTTTTGTTTTGCGGCACGCGGGCCTCTCACCGCCGTGGCCTCTCCCGTTGTGGAGCACAGGCTCCGGACACGCAGGCTCAGCGGCCATGGCTCACGACGGGCCCAGCCGCCCCGCGGCATGTGGGATCTTCCCGGACCGGGACACGAACCCGTGTCCCCTGAATCGGCAGGCGGACTCTCAACCACTGCGCCACCAGGGAAGCCCTATGCTTATGTTTTTTAAAAGGAAAAATTTGCAGATGCTAAGTTTGGTTGCAAATATTTCATACTGGGATTTAGGAATTTTTGTATAATAATAAAAGTGCCTGGTGTTTTTAATATTAAAATTTGCAATATTCACTAAATTCAAAAGGTAGTGCCAGCTTAGATTTAATCTTCACTTAATTCTAGGGCTGATTATTTAAATTGAGAAAGGGAAATCGTTGACACACCCTATCTTATTTTTATGTCATACTTAAAATCATAAAAATCGATAGAACAGTGAAATTAAAACTGAAATACATCCAAAATCTTTTTGTCTCATCATCTAAGAACCAGAGAAGTGCCAAGTATGAAGGAGCTCATGCTTGAGAAGGTCAGAGGGCCCTAGTTTATCTTGACTCCAGGGTTTTAGTTTAAGAAAAAAATGAACTCATTGAGGAGCACTATAGGCTTCCTGTGATGAACATATGTAATATTTTTCACCCACTTTTTAGTTTATCTTGGCTGCCTTAATATCTTCTTTCAAAATGTCAGCAGTGATTAGACTACATTATCGATAATTAATGTGAACTTTTATCTCAAAGCTAATTTTGAGTAATGCTAGAACAAAACACATGTCAATATATTAAAGATTGAAAGTTGAACAGATTGCTTTTGTATATAAAATATATTTTTTTCTCTTTTCAGTTCACCTTTCTTTTCAAATATCAATCCAATGTAAATGTTTGAGAAAGGTTAAATAACCTGTGAGAGAAGCACCTCTTGAAGTTTGGTGGTATAGTTCCTAAAATTTTTTCAAAGATTGTGCTAGAGATCCTTGCATATTAAAACATTGGCCATTTCGGGAAGTTTAGGAAATATTTCATGTACCTGGTCTAAGGTGGTGTGGCTATGGTTGATACGCTATGTTTAATTCACATTTTAATGCCAATGCTCCATTTTTTTTTTTTTTTTTTTTTTGCGGTACGTGGGCCTCTCACTGCTGTGGCCTCTCCCGTTGCGGAGCACAGGCTCCGGACGCGCAGGCTCAGCGGCCATGGCTCACGGGCCCAGACGCTCCGCGGCATGTGGGATCCTCCCGGACGGGCACGAACCCGCGTCCCCTGCATCAGCAGACGGACTCTCAACCACTGCGCCACCAGGGAAGCCCCAATGCTCCATATTTTAAAGTTATCTTCATGTGGCATCATGTGTCCTGTTTTCTTCTTCTAAACAGGCTTTTTCACAAATTAAAACTTAGTCATTTAAGATTACTAAATAATATATTTCACCCCACAGGAATACTAGAGATTTATTAGATGTTTGCCCCGAACATTGCTTCTGCCATGTTTAGTTACACATCTAAATAAAGGCCATGCTCAGAATTGGAGTGTAACAACTGTTCATGTTGGATAATAAGCTTCGGAATATGATCTAGTCATACACAAAGGGCACCATAGCTGGATACTGATATGAACAGTTCAAACAGCCAGGTAATTCAGTCACCTACAATTCAGTTGCTTTTATTTGAATTAAAATTAAATTTTGAATATAACTGGTTTAGCTGTTGACTCAGCTGGGACAGTTCTGGCCAAAAAGTAGGTTCTTTTTTACAAAGACAGTCATACTTCATCTCAGGTAGCTCACCCAGCATTTGTCACACATCACGTTGTCTATAATCCCCTTCAAAGAGTGCTCTAAACTTGCAACTAAGAGTCCTGCTGATAGACAGTGGACATCTAAGTCATGAGCATTAGGATCTGCTTTTCTGTAACACTGACTTTCCATCCTTTGCAAATTATTCTAACTCTGTAGAAATAATGGGTAGCCCTTTGCCATTGTGGCTCATTAGCTCAAGATCAATATTTTTGCTTCTCTATTTTCTTCTCTCAATTCTCTGTTGACCAAAGAAATAAGAACAACTGGTTGACTATTTGCAACTCTAGAAAGTGAAATGAGAATGATATATGATTAATTAAAATCTGCAGTTATTCATAGAGGACTTGCTTTTGTTTTGATTATCATGATCCCAGTCTGTCAAAATGCTTTTAAAAAGGTAGTTTTACACACACACACACACACACAAAGCAGGGCAGACTCAACATACTTAGTCAATTATAAATAAGCCATTTATAGTTTGTCCTTTCAAAATCCCCTTTTACGTTTTTTTTTAGGGCAAGTCATAAGTACCTTTGCGAATAATAATTATAATCTGCATTTCTCCAACTTTAGTAAGTGTTTGGAGTAAGGAATATGAAACCAAATCTGACAAAATATATGTACTTTTTAAAACCTGATAGTACTATACTTCTGTTATACTCTACTTTCTTAGATTCAATGCCTCTAAAATGTAAGTTTCTTTTCCTTATTTAAAATTTTTTTTTCCTCTAATTATGGGAACTCATCATGGACCATTGGGCTGAAAGTCAGCGGCAGCTGGGTGGTGAACTGGCCCCTTGCCCAGATCTCAGAGTAAGACTAATTTGAAAACCCTTTACAAAATGCAGGCCAGAGCCTTGCGCTTAGAAGATCCTGCTCTAATCAACCATTGATCATAAGAGATTTCCTTTATTGACCTGAAAGCAAGTTTTTTCATCTTTCTGCTAGCTGAGGCACTTACTGAAAGTAAGTGGATAACATCTAAAGTGAATATGCCAGATAAAGAGGGCAAAGTCTTCCACCCCTCCCCACAAGTGACATTCTGACTATGTCCAGTGGGCCTTCTGTAATCATATGTACTCGTAAGAATTTCTGTCTCCATCCATCATCTCTTGACCCACTTCGTTGCTACCTATGAGGAACCTATGGTCAGCAAGATGTCCCATCTACAGATACACTTGGCAACTCACTTAGGAAACTGTAGTCCAGGCTTGTGGAACAATGTGTGAGAATTCTCTTTGTATATGGAGATAACTTGGAGTGAGCGCAGAGCAATGTTTATCCCCCTGGATATAACATCAGAAAGTGGCAGGTGACTCTGAAGTCTGCTCCCTCTATGATTTACTTGCCTGTAGGGTTTGAAAGGTTTCCACTAGTGCTGACTCTTTGTGACACTTCTCAATTTACAGTAGCTCAGAGGCCACATTCATTCCTCCCAAAGGCAAAGTGGGGCAAACTGATACTTATTTCACTCAGAAGGGTCAGCATTTATGGCATGTACTCAGTCAGATTCTCAAAACTGCATCAGAGGATGAAGGTTTCCTTTATACTATCCGCCTTGAGCTTAAACGAGTTCATTTAAACAAACCACTTCCCCAAAGTCCCTGTTTTGAATTATTGGAGAGAATGTGTACTATCTGGGGTCCTGGATCACTTAGCAAACATCAGAGGAATGGTTTGAAGTCCATTTTGAGAAATATACTGTCCAACTATACTGCCTTTTCCTTCAGCAAAAGAGATTTATCAAGGATCAGTTTGGCTACAGACACATCTGTTTTTGTTAAAATGCCTTTGACCATTAAGTTATCCATAATAACTTTTGGTAAGGTCTAAGAAATTTATAATAATATTAATGGAAAAATCATGATTCTGTATAGCATTTTCTCATCCATTTTATCTAAATGGCCAGAGGTGAGGATTTGCATAATTTTATCTTTTTTTTCCTCCCATTTTTGTAATGATCTGAGTTTTTATATAGAAGGCATAAATTTGCTTTACCATTGGAGTTTGTTAAAATTGTATTTTGACTTTGCAGAGATAGTTGTATGTTTTCAACTTATTTTAGTGTTGGAATTTCTTTTAAAATATTGACTCATGAACTTAGAGGAGCAGAAACATCACCGTGGACTCTATTAAAATTCAGTTTTTTGGTTGGTAGCTTGTTTTTTAGTATTCAGTGGAGTTTATCTGTGTAGAGGATATAAGCCCTGTAACTGTCTCCTATACTCTCCTGTAAACGCTGTGGAAAGCAGTGATTCACATCACCACCCAACACTGTTTAACCTTGATTTAAAATTGTAATCTAGTTTCTTTAAAAAAAAAATCATTTGTGTTTTTGTGTTGGCTCTAACTTTGAACAATCTCCAGGGAGATCTCAGAACATCAAAGGTGAACTGATTTTTCCTTTTGGGAAGTGGTCCATCCAGGAACAAGGGGAGCTTATGGTCAAACTACCAAAGTTGATTTAAAATACTAAAAGTCTCTGCAAAGACATTCAGGGAGAGTTAAATTGCTAATGCTTTGATGCCAAGCAAGTGTGGCAGTTTTTCATCAATATTGTACACACAGCCACACATATTGAAACCTGTTTAGGGACAGTGTTGACCAAAATACCAAGCCTGGGGCTTCCCTGGTGGCTCAGTGGTTGAGAGTCCGCCTGCCAGTGCAGGGGACACAGGTTCGTGCCCCGGTCCGGGAGGATCCCACATGCCGCGGAGAGGCTGGGCCCGTGAGCCACGGCCGCTGAGCCTGCGCGTCTGGAGCCTGTGCTCTGCAACGGGAGAGGCCGCAACAGTGAGAGGCCCGCGTACCACAAAAAAAAAAAATACCAAGCCTGATGCTCACGAGTATAGCTCTCACACTCAGGACATGAGCACACCCAGTTCTCAGGAAGGGGTTGGACACTTTTGCAGTACAGTGGCATCATGCAGGTTATTCTCCCCTGGGTCACCTTCTTGGACAGTATATTAACGATAGCCACACTGGTGCTGTCGTGTCCCTCGCCTGCCCTGCCTGATTCCCACCCTCCTCTCAGTAACTTCTCTGCAACTAAGTACAAGGATTAGAGAAACAAGGAGGAGGCCAGCCTATATTTCCAAATACCTTTAAGGTAAAGTAACATTGAGACTTGTAATCTAATTCTAATCAGAATTCACCTCCTTAGAAGCACACAGCATCGTGATACATCATTTAATTCTCATTCAAGTAATGTTTATTGACCACCCATCATAGACTAACCATTGGGATATAAAGATGAATGAAAACATAATCCCCACTTTCAAGGTGCTCCCAATCGTGAGGGGTAGGCATAGTTATAAAGACACAATTGTAATATAATCTGAAAAATTAGAAAACTAAACTTAAAAAAATGTCTATTAGGTTGTTCTCAGATTGCTAGATGTAAGATCAAGTCCCAGGCTGATCTTTGACGCTGCCCAGTCTCTTCACTTTTCCAATTTGAGACTTAGAGCCAGTTTCTTTACCCATGTTATTGGCATCATAAAAACCACACCTAACAAACAGTAAGTACAACCCACGCCTCCTATTACCAGTGTGGTTCTCACTGGGGTAGAGTATGTCCATTCCTTCCCAGCTAGCAAAAGCAGATGCAGATCTCTAACAAGGGAATTCTTGACCCCAGCCAGTCCCCTGACTTCACAGTGATGCTTGTGGCAGCCATGTGAGAGCATGTGTGAGAGAGGAGGCCAGCAATGATACTGGGTCCTCGCTGCTGGCCTGCTGAAGAAAGGCAGCTGCAGTCGTAAATTTGTCAAGCCAGAAGTGACCTTAGCAGCCACCTACTCCAACTTCCTTCCAAGAGAAATCTCTCAAGGAACGTTCTGAATTTCAAATCAAGAAAAGCTTGGAAGCCACAAACTCAGCTGGCTTACAGTTGTCATGGAATTTGGGGGCTATTTGTTGCAAACAGAATCAGGATCCGCAGGTCATAGCCAACCACTGCCTAGTCTTACAGAGTCTGTGGACTATCTCAGTCCTGGCTTTCTTCTACCTCTCTGGGTGTTCGGATCGTCTCATGGGCTCTGCTCCTCCATTACCAGTCCTCTTCTTGGTCGTTCTCTCTGTCTTACTCTCTTTCTACCAGACCTTACCCACTCCAGTGGCAGAGACTGCTGGCTCTGCACCCAAGACTCTGCTTCCCTCCCCTGGTGGAGACTTGTTTCTGGGAGACTTGTTTCAATGCCGTTAGTAGTACCCTCTAACGGCATTGAAACAGAGTGTCTTGAGCTTTTCTGGTCCACGGTGGTTTAGAAGAGGTTCAACCTTTTTGACCCTTTCATCTCCCACCTGCCCCCTAGACATCAATGCTCAAGGCAGCCCTGGAAACACCAGATTGAAGATGGCAGAAGCATCATCAGTCTGGGTCCCCGAGTAACTACATAAAGCAGGTGCTGTGCTTCTTTCCTCTTCCCCCACACACGTCCTGACACCAATCAGGACTCCCACCTCAGACTTTATACAGTGAGAAATGAACCTCTCTTTTGCTAAGCCACTGAGATTGCAGGGTTTAACTGTTGTAACAACTAGCATTACCCATCCTTACAATTACAGTCTTCAGACTCAATTCATGCAGATCACCACAAGTCTACCTCTCTGGGCTAGACTTATTCCCGGGCTTCACACCTGCATATCCAACTAGACATCTCCACTACAACGCCCCACAGGTCATCAAACTCAGGATGTCCAGAACTAAGCAAATGAGCCACCACTGTTCACACGCCCTGACTCTTCCTGTTCCTCCTTCATAGGGTAGTAAATAGCATTTGTATGCGTCCAGCCACCCAAGGCGTACCAAGCTGTACGTACCGAGTTGTACTAGGCTTCTCCCTATTTTTAATCTCCCGTATTAATCTTTCCTAAATATCTGTCCTGTTCATCCCTTTTCTCTCTCCTTATTGTCGCTTTCTTATCCGGTTTTAATAATCATAGCCTCACCCACCACTCCAGTCTGTCAGTGCTACCGGTAGAGGTGTCTCTTTGAAATAAAAATCTGATTGTGCCTCTTCACTCCTAAAAATCATGTGACCCCCTTCTGCTTACCTCTCTTTCTTCCCTCTCATCATTCTCCCATTTGCACCTGTGTTCCACCCATAGCAACTGTCCTGAAGTTTCCCAAATATCCTTTCTGTCCATGCTGTTGAAGTTTTAGTTCCCTCTGCCCAGAACATACCACACCCCTCATGCCAGTGTTCTTCATCTGACAACTTCCGTCTCCTCTTTCAAACCTCAGTTCAGAGATCATCTCCCCTGGGAATCTTTGATCTCCGCACCCACCTTGCAGATCTCACCTTTATCTTTCTTTCCCTCTTGCCTTGTGCCAACTTCATAGAATTTGTCTCTGTGTGATTGTCAGCAAATCTAGGAGCTCTTGCATCGTTGTCATCACTTGATGCTATTAGGTAATGACTCTGACGACAACCAACCTCAACCACGCTGCCTGCAGTACACCCTCAATGCGTGTTTATGGATTTAACCTGTATTGTCATCTACTCCTATCTGGCTAAACGGATAAAATAATGCATATAAAGTGCAGAGGACAATGCCTGGCATATCATATCGATGTTAACAGAATAGTTATTGTTTATATTATTATTGTTGTCTTTATAACATCAACATTAATTAATGCCTTTGACCATAACTGATTTTACATTCCTACCAATTTTTGCTTTTCTTTTTATTTTGGTTCACAATCGCATGTTAGTCATTTGCACCAAATCAGCAGTTTCCTTCTAATGGCTATAAAGTGAGCAGAGTGCAAGTCAAAGGATCTGGAGTCCTGGGTTCAGGACCAGCTGTGCAAGCCTGAACTAGTCATTTAATCACTCTGTGCCTCATCCTGGCCATCTGTGAAGCAAAGACAAAAATAGCTTCCTGACCCACTTCAACAGAACCTAGATTCTTAACATAAAAGCATTGTTAAAGTTTAAAAAATGGATGAAAGTTAATTATTAGTGGTATCTGTAATACTACAAGTAATATTAATACAGTGTTTTCTCTGTTGAATATTGTCATTCATCTGTTTTGCCATTATCACTTTCAATTATTTTTACATTCCTTAATGAGCAGGCAACGTGCGCAAGTCATCCATACGTTCGTGAGCAAGTTCTCAATTTTATTGTCCAAAACATCAAAATAATTCTGGCTTGAGTTCTAAACACAGTTATCACCTCACAGACGGTGTTGCTCTAAACTGATACTGTCTGTGAGTCTTTGAATCCATCTTTCTATCAAATTTTGTCCCTTATTAGGCATTCCACATGATAGTCATACTGAGTTTTGAATGCATTATTGAATGAATGAGTGATCCTAAAGGATAGAGGCAAAATCTTGAGTGCCCAATGTTTTATCAATTTCCAATTTGACTTCAAACTTCCCACTTGTTGTTAATGATGATGATGATTGACATTTTTGAGCTTTTATGTGCCAGGCACTTCTCCAAGCCCTTCACATTCAATCCTCACAATAACTTGGTCAACAGAATATATGAGCTTGATCCACTATAATGTAATAAGCACCATGAGGTACAGAATCTTTTATGTCTTGTCTGTCTTATTCACTGCTTAACCCTTAGGGACCAGAGCAGTACCTGGCATATAGTAGGCACTCGAGAAGTAATAATGGAATGAAGTGATTTGCTGTTTAAACAACTTTTTGACCCTTAGGACTTTGGAGTTTTCTGAATATTTGTAATTTGATTGTGATTTCTTATTATTAGTGGTAGTAACTTATTCTGTTATTGAAATTATTAACTCACTTTGTATAATACTCTATAGTTTGTAAATACTTTCACATATAATCCCTTTTAATCTAAAGCAAACAATGACATGGTGCTATTAGAAATGCTAAAATACAATGTCTCTACCTAATGGAAATTAAAATATTGCTATTTTTACAAAACTGCTATAGTTCAATTTCTTCAATGAACAGTAAGCTCTTCAATTAAATTAAGGATAATTAGGTTTTAAAATAAGGGATTATCATATATCATATTTTTTTTAATTGAAGGAAGGAAATACTAGGAAATATTTTCCCAGTTGCCTTGGAAACAGGAAATTCTCAACTGGAAATTTCCTTAAAAACATGGAGAGGTAGCTGCAGAGCTGGTTCTTATAATGTTTGTGGCTCTAAAAAAAGAATCACAAAATATTTTCAATGAATCAATAAAATCTCCTAGTATATAATTAAAATCAGAACTGATATGATCTAAAAGAAGCTTTACTTGTGAAGAACCATGAGGATTTGCAGTAAACAATGACTTGAGACAGTGATGGCCATGATTTGTTCAGCTCTTTCTAACTACAGGGAATAGTTCACATAAAATTCAGGGAGTGCTCAGCACTGTGGTGCTAGGGTAGGATTACATTTTGTAGAACCTTTACTGTGTGTCTTTAAATTAAACTTTAAAATGTTATGATGTGTTGGGAATCCCCTGGCAGTCCAGTGGTTAGGACTCTGAGCTTTCACTGCCGAGGGCCCGCCAGGGTTCAATCCCTGGTCGGGGAACTAAGATCCCGCAAGCCGCGCAGCACAGGGAAAAAAAAAAAAAGGATGTGTTAAAGGCCAAACAAAATGTTATAACCAGAATACAATTATCATTTGTATTTAAACATTGACATCTGTAGTTGTCACTGGTTTCTAGTAGGTGAAGGGAAACATTTCTTTGAACTCTCAGACAAATATGGCCCATTTGTCATTCCGGTCCATTTGTCATTCTGGTGTCTTCAGCACTTGAAGTATTTCCATTTTTGTTCAACAATATAACCTTTGGAGTTTTGCCTAATAATGACTTCAGTTGTGCTGGCCTTCCAACAGATAAAAAGTGGAAATGCATATTTTCTAATTATTCATCCAGCCCTAGTTGCATATTGGCAAGGGTGGCCACACTGAATGTTAAATTAAGTCTGCAAGACAGCTAGAGTCTGTGCAACATCAAAGTTTCCCAAAGTCACTTTCTTAATTGTGTGAAGGATAGCCAGGGCTCTGATCAGTAGTATGTAGCTATATACAATCAGAGGGAAAACATTTAAACATCCCAGCATGGTATTTCCATTTAAATCCGATTACAGTAAAGTAAAACTGTAGCCATTAAAGGTTTAGAAGAGCTACAAATACAAGCCATAAAAGAAGACAGATAGTAAATGAGGTATAGTAAAAAACGTTTCAGCAGAGCAGACAGTTAACAGCGCTCATTCAGGTCTTCCTGAAGCAGGTTGTGCAATTCACTACAGACCCTGAACCATTCCCTGAGCTCCACTTACACCCGCAATTAAGCTTTCACACCTAATGAAGCTGTTTTCTTGGGAAATTAAAATATATAGTGGTGCCTTCTGCTCTTACACAGACTTGAGGGGAGAGCATTTCAGAATGAATGACTTATCTGAGGCTTTGTTCAAATGGAAAATGGAAGTGCTACGTTTTTATACAAAATGAGGCAATTTCATGTGATACGCAGTGTTTTCTTACTGTCCTTATTCATTGCTCTGCATAATTGTAAAAAAAAAAAAACACACATCAGTAGTTTTATGATTAGATTGTTACTGCTGGCGTCTACTAATACCATTTCACTTCCATTAGGAAAAGCTAGAGTTTTACTAAAGGTAACTAGATTCCTGATGTTTCTCCTTGATGGTTTTGCAAATTTAGTGGTTTTAGAAAGATATATTTACGATTTAAATATTTAGCTGTTACTCATTTCCATCGCTTCCTCTTCAGGGCATGCCAGCACATGTTTATTGAGAGACAAAGGTCTTAAATTTAGGAGGAAAATATTGTTTTTATCCAAGGTCCTGGGTAAAGGCCTGATTTGGGCGCATCTTGTCCTTTTACTAAATACCCCTGGTAGCTCTTAGCATCCAAACCAGTAACAACTAAACTGTGCCCATGTGCGGAAAGAAATCTGCATGGTCCCAAAGAAGTCTGCTTCCTTCCCAGCTTGTCCTGCCCTGGGTGAACCAGAGCAGCCACTGGTGATGTTCCCCATTATCGAACACCAGTTCAAAATGCCAAGAGGCCATGGAAATGGAATAGGAAACAGAAGATGGCACTTTCTTTCTTATGAGGTTTACAATTCATATTTAACTAATCTAAATGTCATAGTGTCTGGTATTTAAGAACTAAAAGTGCAAAAAAGGTAAAGCTTATAATAAATATTTAAACCCCAGCATTTTTATTGAATCTACTGGCATATTTTGATGTAAATTTTGCTAGCCTGCAGCGTCTGTGCATCATCTTGACATGGTAAATGAAATTCCTTTAGAACACCAGTCTAAAATAATGAATTGTTCCCCCAGTTAATTGTATTGCTTTGATAACAAGGAACTGTGCTAGGCCTAGAGAACACAATAAGTGGATTTCTCCAGATGATTTGTGTGACTTTTTGAAAAATGATCTTCTGGACTGACCCTCTTTTAATGGAACTCTAATGGCACGGGGGTGTGCCACTGTGCAGCCTCCTACCAGGAGGAAGCACTTTCTCCTAGGGCACGGGGAGTGTGGGGTCATTGGCAGAAAACCTCTCACTGGGAAAAAGTTCCTCAACCAGGAAATCTCAACCAGGAGAGAGCGTTTGCATCAAAGGGCGATATGGAGAACTTACTTCTAAGTTGCTTTTGTTTTATTGATACATATTTTTTTTAAATACAGGGAAGATCTCAGGCTACCTTTATTTCTTCATTGTCATTGTGAAAATGAACCAAGACCAACCCAATTACAAGCAAAGATTATTTATTCAGAACTTGCCATATAGCAAGGGAGTCATCCACCATCGCTTGCTTGTACTGTGGCAGAGTGCAAATGTGTGGGAACATTTTATAATGGAAAAAAGAGAAAGCTTCAAGTATATGCTTATTGGAGGCTGTCAGCACCAGAAAGCTGGAAAGCTGGCGGCAGGCTAACTAGAAGCGGGGCATTCTATGTGGTTGGTGAGGGGTGCATATTTCCCTTTCTCTGGTTGGTCCTAAGTTGGAAGCAGGGACAAACATTAGGGAAGCTGTCAGTTTTTAATGAAGTCCTGGCTGTTTGGGGCCCATTGTTATGGGGTAATTGTTTGACTCCCTGGGTTGTTACTAGAGATGGCAGTCTGACTCCTACAAGCCTGACATAGCAGGCTGGCTTCTTGGGCTGGTTATTATAGATAAGAGACTGGTTTCCTGTGCAGGTTGCTACAGCCTGTGGGCCAGAGTTCTGTTTCTATATATGGTCGGGCCATTGTGTTTGTATCCTCGGTCTCTCACCAGCATATAACTGTTACATTTTGGGGGAGAAGGGGAGCAATATTGTCTTTCTTTAAAGAGCTACTGACTTGACTTTTCTTTTTCTCAATTAAGAAAATTAGATTCCTTAGCTGAAAGGTAATGATAGAAATTAATTTCTCTCTCTCTTTTTTCATGAGTCTTCCACACGCTAGCCAATTTAAGAAGACAGGGTTCTTGTCTCTCCTGTTTACTCTTGTGTCCAGGGCCTCTTATAGGTTGAAGGAGGACCTAGCAATTTCTGGGTTGTTGTTGCTGTGTTTTAAGGTTCTCCATATATTAAAATACGAAGAAATTCAAGCATAGTAATAAAAACTTACACTTAACAATTTGACACAAGGCGTGCACACACACACACACACACACACACACACACAGAGTTATTATGATTATTGTGCTGTTTGTAATTAAATTACAGGATTTTAAATGCAGAAGAACTCATGGTGTGCCACCAGCTGTGTGGTCCAGTGAAGGACTCAAGCTTAAATTTGAATGAAAGCATCATTTGGCCCATTAAGACGATAAGACCTGGGCAAGTGGCCCTCTGAGCAACCTCTGTGAGTACACATGGTGGACACTCAAATATCACTGCCTGGAGGAAAGCAGGGTTTCCCGAATACATATTGCCATTTATACAGAATCTGAAAATTCAGTTGATTGTTCAGTTTTCATAGGAAAGGACAAAAAGCTGTCAAATTAAAAATAAGCATGATTTGTAATTTTAGTTTTAAATAAGGACTGAAATATGGTTTATGATTGATTATTTTCAACTGAATGTGTTTCTAAGCTTACACATCATTAGTAAACCCAGACTTCACATTCACATACCCCGAAATACAAAGATCCAGTGACAGTTTAGGATTAGCATAGAATTTCCTGTTTTGGCCACTTAAACTGTTTACTTCTCTCTTGGCTCTGTATCTTCTGTATGGAAAACAATGTTTGCAGCCACATGTAAGTGGGAAAGTGTTGTTTCTCAGGGCTCCTTTGGACGAGGTCATGCCGCAGTTTAATGAGTAACATGATTTCATATTTGGATGCTGTGGTCACTGGAATTAGTGTAAGTGATCTCTGTTCACATTAAAAGAGACGTATATTATTTGTCATATTTGGCTGTCTCTGGATAAGATGGTACCAAAGATGAAATAACAAAAGGTTGTAAATTTTGCCAGAAGTGTGCCAGGAGATCTGTGGAAACTTAAGGTCTGTCTGTGCTGAACTTTCACTTATCACAACCACGGTCTCTGATTTTTTGAAAATAATGTGCTTCGGCTCCCTCCCTTACAGAAGTGACAAACTAATTGTTTCTCACAGCATAATAAGTGGTTAAAACATCTATTTTGGACACTTCAGAAGTTCATATGTGCTCTTCAAAGGTCAAGAAAGTAAATTTTACTTAAATTTGAACCTTTGAACTTATGTTGTCCCTAAGAAACTCAGGATAATTATTAATATCCTGAAAGAGTGGGTTACTTAACATCAACCCTTAAAAAGTAAATACGTAAGATTATCAGCCTAGCCAGTGATGACTGTAACTTTTTAATCCCTTCCCTCTCTAACACCATTAATTTCTCCTTCTCCATAAATACCTTCTCTTCTGTTTTCAAATGTACTTGAAACTCCTTTTATCTTTAAAAAATATGTATGTACTCAGATAGTCATATGCATTCACGTACATCTCATCTGACCCTGCTGCTTCCCCTACGTACCAGCTTACTTACCTCTTTCCATCGACAAACATCTTGCACATGAGACTTATGTCTGTTGGCCACACTCCCTCTCACTCCATTCCCTGCTTAACTGTCAGGCTTCCATCCTCAGTTAAGTACGGAAATGACTCAAGATCACCAGAATCTTCCTTGAGGAAATCCAAAGGCCTCTTTAGCAAGCCTCACATGCTGGCCCCTTAGGTACTTTTTTGCAGACGCCTTGACCTCTCTCCTCCCTTGACTTCCACAGCACTGCGCTAGGCTAGTCGAACTTCCTCTTACGGTGTCCATTTCCCCGCACTGGCATTTCCTTCTGTTCATGAATCTCTGGAGGTTCGTTCTTGCCAGGTCATATTTGAGACTTACCTAGAATAAACTGACCCATAGGAATGAAATAATTCAATGACACCTTGTATAGGATGAGATCCAAAAGTGAGGCCTTCCTCTAAGAGCAGCACATGGAGAAGATGTCTGTGAGAGCTCAGGGACTGGTTCAGCTCAATTCACAGTCAAGTCTCCAAGACCTTAGGGAAGGGAAACTGGTGACCTCTTCTCAAAGCAAGCAGTCTGGTCTCGTGGTTTAGTATGGGGATTTGGCACATTTTATTTTCCTCAAAAACCAAAACTACATAAAATGATTACTGTGTAGCTGTGATAAACCAGGGTATCTGGTTGAGCCATTGCTTGTATAAACTTAGGAAAGGCTTTACTATTCCTGAACATCTTACCAAATGTTCCTGTCAATCAATGGACAAAACAGTGTAACAAAACAATATTCTTTCAATTACTTATGATAACTAGAGATCCACTTTTGTGTAGATATTCTACTGATAATACTAATGGTCTTTTTCTTATATTTAAGACATCAGCTAAATTTCTACAAGTCATCTTTCTTCTATGTGCATCCACAACTCTATCCCTGGGGTACTTAATTACTTCTTAAAAGCAATTTAAGAGAATGAAAAGACAGACTACAGACTGGGAGAAAATATTTTCCAAACATATACAGTGTCTCCTACATATGCACCTTCAAGTTGCGAACTGTCAAAGATTTGAACGTGCGTTCACATGTCCAATCACGTAATTAGTTTACATGTCTGGCGTACATTGTCATGTGCTTGCATCCTCTTCAAGTGGTTGTGCTTCTGTGTACTTTACTGTACAGTACTGTATAGAGTACAGTAGTACATTATCTTTATTTCAAGCCCAGGGTGTGAGGAAGCAAACATAAAAGCAGCAGCGTTGTAGCTGTACTACTATACTTTTCAAGGTACTGTACTGTAAGATTGAAAATGTTTTCTATATTTTTTGTGTTTGTTTTTTGTGTATTATTTGTGTGAAAAGTATTTTAAATCTATTACAGTACAGTACTTATATTGCTGATTGTGTTAGTTGGGTACCTAGGCTAACTTTGTTGGACTTACAAACACTCTCTCAGAATGAAACTCGTTCGTATGTAAGGAGCTTACAGTATCTGAAATGAAAAAGGACTGGTATCCAAAATGTAAACAAAATCTCTTAAAAGACAACAATAAGAGAACAAACAAGAAAATTTTAAATGGGCAAAAGATCTGAACGGATACCTCACCTAAGAAGATTTACGTATGACAAATAAACATATGAAAAGATGCTCAACATCGTATTTTATTAGGGAATTACAAATTAAAACAACCATGAGGGCTTCCCTGGTGGCACAGTGGTTGAGAGTCCACCTGCCGATGCAGGAGACACGGGTTCGTGCCCTGGTCTGGGAAGATCCCACATGCCGCGGAGCGGCTAGGCCCGTGAACCATGGCCGCTGAGCCTGCGCGTCCGGAGGCTGTGCTCCACAACGGGAGAGGCCACAGCAGTGAGAGGCCCGTGTACTGCAAAAAAAAAAAAAAAACAACCATGAGATACAGCTACATGGCTAAAATCCAGAACCTGACAACACCAAATGCTAACAAAGATGTGGTGCAACAGGAACTCTCATTCATTGCTGGTGGGAATACAAAATAGCACAGCCACTTTGGAAGACAGTTTGACACTTTCTTACAAAGCTAAGACATCAAGTTACATGTGATCCAACAATTGTGCTCCTAGGTATTTGGGAACTGAAAACTTATGTCCACACAAAAACTTACACATGGGTGTTTATGGCAGCTTTATTCATAATTGCCAGAAATTGGAAGCAGTCAAGATGTCCTTCAATAGGGGAACGGATAGACAAACTGTAGTACATTGATACAATGGAATATTATTTAGCAATAAAAAGGAATGAGCCACCGAGCCAAAAAAAGATATGGTGGAACTTAAAGGCATATTGCTAAGTGAAATAAGACAATCTGAAAAGGCTACATACTGTATGATTCCAACCATATTACATTCTGGAAAAGGCAAAACTATAGAGATATTAAAAAATGATCAGTGGGGCTTCCCTGGTGGCGCAGTGGTTGAGGGTCCGCCTGCCGATGCAGGGGACGCGGGTTCATGCCCCGGTCCGGGAGGATCCCACATGTCGCGGAGCGGCTGGCCCCAGGAGCCAGGGCCGCTGAGCCTGCGTGTCCGGAGCCTGTGCTCCGCGGCGGGAGAGCCCACGGCGGTGAGAGGCCTGCGTACTGCAAAAAAAAAAAAAAAAAAATGATCAGGGATAACCAGAGGCTCAGGAGAAAGGGAGGGGTAAATCGGTAAAGCACAGGGGATTTTTAGGGCAGTGAAACTATTCTGTATGATACTTTCATGGTGAGTATATGACAATATGCTTTTCTTGAAACCTACAGAACTTTGTGTACAGCATGAAGTGTGAACCCCAATGTAAACTATGGACCTTACTTAATAATCATGTATCAATATTGGTTCAATTTTCTGTAAACCTAAAGCTGCTCTAATTTTTTTAAAAAAACCTTAATATACTGACTTTTGTTACGCACACACACACACGCACACACACACACGCACAAAACTGAAAATTCTTTATACTTTCAGAACAAACGTGTGTTCAGACATAGAAAGGTGTGGAGTCATATCCACAACTGATGGTGATGTTTTGTCACACACTGATTTGATTGTCCAATGTCACTCAGTTAATTTTGTTAGATCCTTGCTCTTCGTGTGTACAGTTCGTATGTCCAAGGTAAGAAATTTTTTTAAAAAAATATATGTGTGTAACTGCATCACTTTGCTGTACAGCAGAGGAATTAACACAACATTGCAAATCGACTATACTTCAATTTAAAAAATATTTTAAGTAAAGGGTAAACTACTTGCAATAAGCAGCTAAATGTTTGATTGCTGAATGTAAAACAATGCTAGGCCACCACTGTTGCCTTCCCAGAAATATGTAATCAAACATTTAAGAGGTTTTTTTTCCTGTTTTTCCAGGCCTTGCAATTGCCAGTGCCCTAATAGATATTTCACAACAGAAGCCTTCAGATAGTAAAGACAAGACTTCAGGAGTCCGAAATCGAAAACACCACCTCTCAACACGTCAAGGAACGTGTGTCTGAGAAACAGAAACTGCTCCTGGAGGTTCTGTAATGTTTGACTTTGTAAATGGCTTCCATTAAGGCTGGTCTGTCGCCTCGATTTTTATGGAGGCAAATCTCTGTATGGTCCCAGGGCCCAGACACAGTTCCCTGCAAATGGGCAATGACCCGAGTGGCCAAAGAATGTTCATGAGTTTTATCAAAGTAACAGTATTGATGGTCACAGGTGATAAAGTTAGTTTTTAAGGCTATCTTAGGCTTATCACAGATAACATTACTCTGGAAAAAAATGTATATTGTTTCTTAATGCAGATGAAAAATATGTAATTCATATAAAACAAACTGTTTATATCCCAACACTTTAAAGAAAGACATTTTATAATGCCTGAATGATGAGAATTGTACAGTTTTTGCCTCATAAGCAAACTTAAGTCACTTGTATATGAACAGGAAATGAACAAATTGCAATGGCTTTAAATGCTGTTTTATCTCATGTAAACGTAAAAGCAGGATTTTGATTTAGTAGGATGTAAGCAATGTATTTAAATATTTCACAGGACCATATCATGTCCAAACTCAGTTTTCAAATGTGACTATTTTCCACCTAACTGGAATGCAGACCAAAATGAGTCCATTTGGATGGATGGTATATGCAACTTCACAGGAGGTTTATTAGAATTCTGAGTGAAGAGAACATTGCTGTCGTCCATGCCAACTGCCTAACTCATTATCAGAGCTGATAGAGCATGGAAAAGCCTGTCCAGCAATCAATTTTTGCCCTCCTTCCCAAACCAGCCTCCAATATCACAAAGCTAAAGAGAGCTGAAATAGTTATTTTACAGTGTGCAAGCTTCTGCTCTAATATGGTAATTTTTTAATTGCCTAGGAATCATTGGATCAGACCTAAATGATCCATCTGCATTTTTATAAGAACAGATCATGTTCTTTTGGCCTTCCTCTCCTAGTGGCTAGATTTTATCTACTTTTTACAAACGTTATGAAAAGTATTTTAGAGACAGCACCTCCTCCAAGTCATAATATGACCCAGGTTCCTTCCTGCCAACTATTTCACTTAGAATACAAGTAGGGAAGAGCATTTGCTGGTGAGCATCTACAGTATTCCTGTTTCTAACACAAGCACATTGGTGTCATGAGAGAGTCTCCAGTTTAAGAAATAAAATAAGTTCATTGTTGCCCACATTTAGCATATTGTTAATGATTCAAAAATCTGAATTACGGCAGAAAGGAAAAATGATAGAAGACAGCTTTCACATTGGAACATAGAATCATTTGTGTCCTAATTTTGACAACAGTTCACTAGAACTCGGTAGCTTAACAGATCTTGTTTGGAATTGCAGTTTCTTAACTTCAAGGGAACTACAGAATATATGTAGAGAGCAGTGACAGAGATATCCAAAACTGCTTTATACAATATAGTTTTGTTCAATATGAAAGTCATTTAGCTATAATTGATGTTTAGTACTATCTATGTACTTATCATGTTCTTTGGATTTCTGGAAGGTAATGACACTTTACTGTTTACAGCTAATGCATAGTTACTTGCATGCTATGGTTGTGCAGTAGCAGAATATGACCCTATTGTGATATTAAATGTTTATTTCACAATGCCATTTAAACATAGCCAACTTAATTTGATGGGAACGAATGTAATATATAACAAGAATGACCATACAATATGTAGTTGCATCATATATAAGATTGCTAGGTTGCATCTAACCATGACTATGTCATTGTTTTGATAATTAGGCATTTATGAATTATAGTATATATTCCTTATGTTGGCATGATAATTTTGCTATTTTCCATGCGTTAAAAGTAAGACTAATTCTTAGATCAATTTAATCTATAGCCTGTGGGGTTTTGGGGGGGCTAGGGAGTAGAGCTGGTTGTTTTTACCCCCCTATGATATTTTCTCTCTCTCTCAAAAAGAAAAGAAAATTGAGCGAAGTTAGTAAATGTCTCCTGAAAACAATCAAGCAATTTTATTAGCTTTTTGGGGGGCCCTTTAAATGTTGATTTTTTTTCTCCTGGAAAAATAAATTGACAAAACTGGTGAATACAAAAATATAATCATTTAAAGATAAAATGATTGCCCAATTTGTTTAATACTCTGTAACAATTGTCCTGAGAGAAAGCATATATAACAAAAATCCGGAAACATACAGAGTTGTACGTAAAATCTATTTCAGCTATGCTTTTAGAGAGGCTAAGAAAATAGAATTACTGTGAAAGAATTGTCAAGCCTCATTCACCTCGAATCCCATCAGGTTCTTAAAATTCAGAAATTTGAATTTCAGACAATTATGGGACATAACGCAATGTTAAGTTAAAGTCATACTAAACCTTTCTGGGCCAAATATTGCTAACTCTGACTAATTATGCAATATCTTCTCGAATTTTCAAAGCTTTTTACTGGCAATAAAACTCTTCACCCTCAGGTGAAGTGGATTGAAAAGACCTTAGGGATAATCACTTTGAATCTGTGTCATGTTCTTTTTTTCCCCACATCCCAAACACTTTTAATTTGGAAGCTTCTTCTTTTTTTTTTTTTTTAATCAAACCACAAGTATATGCAGATACTCTTCAAGAAGTTAGGCATTAAATGACTGATTCTCTTGAAAACTCATCTTAATAGAATTATGTACATTTCAGTTTAGAATGACTTTGAAAAATTCTTTAGATTTTAGGGTTTCTTATTCTTCCAAATATGAAAACTTTTGGTTAAGTAGAATGGAGTTTTAAAAATTAACCTGGGGACACTATTTGGACAGTTAGAGAATTCTCATTGAAAAAAGATGCACATGCTTACAGATCAACTTAATACATTTTAAGAGGATTGGGATTTTCATAATTGCTTTTAAATGAAAATTTATTTAGTGATACACATAGAAGGAGAATGTATGCCATATACTACTGTGTTATGTTCAATAGGAAAACTTCAAGTAGAATATATTTCAACCTGTAATCGCTACTTGCAATGCTTCTCAATATCTCATTTTCTCTGAGTTCCAGTAAGACAGCAGTGACTACCTGGCTTTGTGTTGCTGCAGGGTCATTTAGAGTGCAGACTGGTGGCTGGACCTGAGAACAGATGTTGCAACCAGCTTTGAGCTGTGTGGTGCTGGCACGTTTTAACCTTTTGAAGCCTCAGACTTTCCATCTGTGAGGGAAGGTACTGGTGCCCACCTTGCAGAGTTGTTGTGAGCCTAGAAGATAATAGACATAAAGCTTCCACAACGGGCCCTCAGTGCAGTGTAGCTGGTATTAACAATCATGGGGCCACCAGGCTGCTCTTTTTCTACCGATTGTTTTATGAATCCATCTATTAATTTTTCATTCATCTTTACACCATAGGTAAAAGCCAAGTAGGTGTTTGCAAATGAAGATTTCGTAGAAACTTAAGTTCCTAAATTTCTAGGATATAGAGATTTCTAAAAAGCCACTTGGATATTTTGGTCAATAGCGGCTCTAACTCTTTCAAAATATATACAGTTTTAGTAAAATATGTTTTAAATGACTGCTTGGTGACATTTAGACAGAAACATCAATTGTCACTTTCTCGTCAAAATTTGGCAAGAAGGATCGGTCCTTACATTTGGTTGTCATACATGATACATCTTTTTTTTCATTGGACATAAAACTATGATTTGAAAAGTGTTTCGTGTAAAAAGTTTTAAAAAATTAAAACTGATCAAATGAACTAATTCTATCCGCATAGACAAAAAAAATATCAGCTTCCAAAAACCATTTGCTATTTTACTAAGGTGAGTTTGGAACTTACTTGATCATAAGACTACCTGGGTCAGTGCAGATTCCTACCTCTGCCTCTGGAGATTAAGTTACGGAAGGACTTGATGAACCCTGGAGATTCATATGCTTAATAAGCACCTCAGTGATTCTTATGATTAGGCAAATTAAGGAGACATTGCACTTGGCCAAAGAGCTGCCTTTATTTACAGTTAGAAGAATTTCTTTAAATAACGAAATTATCGAAGTCAAAATGCTTTACATAATTTTCCAAGGAATACAAGCCATCTGGTTGGTGTTACAGCAGTGTTTTCATTACAGTGTACATTTTAACATTTTAGTTTTATCAAATTTTTTTTAATGAATGAGAACCATCTCAGTATATATGTATGTAGGTGTGCATGCCAGTGTTAAAACAGATTGTGTGAAAGTTCAAACCTGCTTTAAAAAGCCAACATTTTATGATATAGTATGCTATTGATCAGGAGTTTAATTACTGAAATAAAAACATTGGATCTTCCAACCCCCATTGCCAAATGCAGTTTTGTTATATATATTTTTTACCCTCTCAGGATCATCCAGGAAAAAGCATTCAACTGTGGGAAAAGCCCATCTGCCATCTAAGACTTGGTTATAAAATTTGGTCACTGAATTCCACATTCAAAATCCATTTTTTTCTCTTCACCTGATTTTTCTTAGCCTTTTCTACATGTTCTCTTTGAATTACATGCTGAACACTTTGTTCCTGAGAATGGAAGCAAAACTCACAAGAGCCTAAGCGGCCAGGATTCCAGCCAGAACTGAGGGTCTCTGCCCTGACCATGTGTTTACATAAGTTGTTCTTACTTACAATGAAAGTCCTCTTTCTGAGACTGGTGCAGCCATGGCACAGCTGAGGAGTTTTCTAAGAAAAGTCTGCTTGTTCTTTGGCAAGCTTTGGATTTAGTCCCCACATTGCCCTCTGGGTCCTGGCCTATGTCTGTGCTACTGCTCTTCTGGGCCTCAGTCCAGTGGTACCGAGGCAGAGCAGCCAGGATGATCCAAACACCTGTCTTCTCTCCAACCCCACAGGAGGACCAAGCACCTCCTGTGCTCAGGGCCTGACCTGAGGCCTAACCCTGGGGGGGGTCCTGCCTGTGCTCTGGGGGATAAAATGGCAGACCCCTCTGGGCAGCCCTACACCACACCTCCCGGAGGTCAGGCCAGGGAAGAGGACCACTCTGCCCTGAGAAACTTGCCCAGCCTGGCTGTCACGCCCAAGATGTGTCTGAAGCAGGGAGAGCTCAGAGTCCAGTCCTGGAGCGCCTTTTCCTTACAACAGAAAGCAGCAGCTTCTCCAAACATCTGAGCCTGGCACAGCTTCCTCTTCAGCCTCTTGATGGTGGATCAATGGTTGTCAAGGGATTTGAAGATTTCAACTCAAAATTTATTTTTCTTTGCCCTGAAGAGGTTTCCTTAGAGAAGTCACCTATGAGTGGCTGAAGTGAGGGGCCGGCATTCTTTCAGGTCTAACCCACAGCCCTTTCTGATAAACGTGCAACCCCCTCTTCAATTTCCAACAGACTCCCCTACTTGTTTAGCATTAGGGTGCTGTTAGGGTGCCTTGGTGGAATAGAAATTAGGGCATTAGGGTGCCATAACAGCCAAGAAATTTTGTTGAGCTTTACTTTCTCCAGCCATTCAAGTGAAAACAGCAAGTATTATTTTGCTTTCTAAATATGAGACCACATTGTATTTTGGATGAGCTTCTGGAAACTGTACCTCCCTCCCCCATTCTGACCTGTCTGCCTTCCAGGGCTCCCACCCTTTGTTGAGGAAATAATTCTGCCCTGTTCAAGGACTGGTTGTGGAGCAGCCCTAAGTGAACAAGAAACCGAACCCCTCGAAGATCCCTGCAGAAACACTGTATTCTCCTCACCATCAAAAGCTTCGACCATTTTTATTTTGGGCAGAAGTGAAATTTTCACTCAGGCAAGATAGCTGTTTAAGCACAAGCCTCTTTACACCAGCTGTGTGCATGGTCAGATAGGAGATCCTACTCTAGAAAATCCACCTAAGAAAATGGCATCAGTGAGCAAATTCTTCTAACAGTTCTTTGTGCCTCTGTCGCCCCTGTTGCTGAAAGATATCTTAAATGGTGTGTTTTCAGTTATGTATAAGTTATCTTGGAATAGGTCCTGTGTGGGACACACTTGAGTTTTAATGTGAATTCAAATTCCAACTTTTTTTTAATGCCTTGGACCAGTTGTCTAAACTATTTCTAAGTAACCTGGGATAAAAATGCTCACCTACCTTACTTAGGTGTTGTGATGAGTTTATGTTGTTGAAATAGGAAGTAGATTAGAGTTAAATGTTTTATCCTTACACCATGAAAAGGTTTAAGGTTAAATTCAGGGAATCACAGCAGCGATTCTTCTCTTGATTATTTTTGGTAACACTAAAGGGCATATATGTGCCAAAGTTCCCAAATAATAAAACTGCAATAGAAACCACTGATATATGTTACCTGGTAATTCAGAGTTGTGCTTTTCAGGATTTTTACAGTGTCTATTACATTTTGCAAATATTACCTTCCTCAACTTTAAATGGTAATTTTACAGCAAATACCACCAGATTGTTTTAGATTTTCTTTCCCATCATCACACATCTTTCCTGACCCTTCATTGATTAGTCAGTTTATTTCCCCCAGCAGCAGACTAGTGCTCTCAAACCTCTATCAACGCTTTAAACATAAATAACATAAAATAGGTCTTGCACATCTTTGTTCCCTTGTGACAACACACATTGGCAGCAGTAATCTTTTCCTTTAGATCTAGCTTGTTTGAAATACGATGGTACTTAAAAGGAAGGCCGGCTGGAAGGACACCAGTAAAAACACCAGCTCAGCTTAAAACAATTTGATTTCAACCCAAAATGCATTACCTTGCAACACAAATAGATAATGGCAAATGGGATATTCTACTCATCAGGACTATTCCCTGCTGAGAGTTAGAACTCCGGGTTCATTTGAAGCTCATTGCCCTGGGAGTATAAAAAAATATGGTCTCCTGAACATTTATGTGCAGAGGAACTAGTTGGAAGAGGAAACAAAGACTGAATATACAACATCCACTCCTTGCTGATTTCTGAAGTGACAGCTCCAGTTTGACCTTCCAATGCAGAAATTCAAGATGTTGGCTGTTAAAGGAAACAGCTTTTCTGTAAAAGGGAAAAATACCAAATAGTGTCATTTTGTTTCTCAGGAAGCAGTCGTCCGTGATGAGCTTTACAAACTAGAAGTTTGTAAGGATATGTAACGATGTTTTGTTTGTGTTTTTATACATAATATGCAGTGTTTAAGTGACAAGATTTTCCTTTTCTTAGGAAACCATACTTAGAAGATGGTTATGTGGTAGACTTTTCAGTAGTAATTCTTACTTTGATAGCACATATGAACCACGTGGGTTTTGCACATTAGTGAATTGAGAATTACTTTGTCCTAAAGTCGAATGGCCAAAGAAAGAATATACCTTCATGGGAATCCCCTGAGGAAAAAAAATAACAATTTTTCTACTGTTCCAGTATGTCATAAGATTCTTATATCCTTTCACACTTCACAGATGCAATTAATGATCTCTCTCTCTCACGCTGTCTCTGGTGCAAATTACTTTGTGTACATATTCTTGATGTAGTCTTGATAATTGCCCTTGCAGTGTAATCTCTAAGAGATTATTTACAATATTTGCAAAGATTATGGCAATGTCAAATATATCATCTTGGTGGAATAGAAAACAAAGAATAATAATTAGTCATTTCTACAAAGTTTGGAATCTATTATGACTGTTGGTATAAAGTTTAATTCCACTTATAAAACAAGTCACTAAAATTAAAGCAAATTTCCAGAATCGTGTCTTAACCACGTTAATATCGATTCGAAATGGAAGCATTGTTTGGATGTCTTGTGCTTTATATTATATGAACCAGTCTGTAAACTATACATGAACCAAAAATATCCAAGGAAGCAGAGGTGGTTGAATCAATTCCGTCAATTTTTTCAAAGGCTGTTGACTCATGATCTAGTGGTTAACATGGAGACCCGGGAAAACTAGAATAAAACCAAGATTCTATCCTCAGCTGAATGACAAGTCTCACACACCATGCTTCCTTCCCTCCAGGGTGCTTATGAGAAATAGAGAGTCTTCAGAACCTCAGATCCAGTCCCATATGACTGTTGTTATCAGAAGGCTGTCCAGATGGTACTGTGTGTAAGCCTTTGGTAATATTCTTTACATTGTCATAACACCTACAACAATTTGATTTCCTCATGCTTTTCCCATGGCTTAGTATCCAGTGTTTTCTAGATTTTGAAGGTAGAGGGATGCATCATATCTCACTGACCTACAGAAGCTCTTGTAACTATTGTATCGATAGATAAAGGAATAAGTGACTCAGGTACAGCATCATGGTTTGAATTTCCATTTGTAAGCTGGATTTGGTGAAGTTTGACCCTGGTGCTTTCTGTTCCACTGTTAAGTGACAAAGGTACTCATCTGTACATAAGCATCTGAAATGTCAGCAGGTAATTACGTAAATGAAGTGTTTTACACAAAGCATTAAAATTTGTATCAGAAAGAACAGCTCACATTATTTCTCAGTCGCCATTGGCACATGTAAAACACTTTTAAAGCTCTCAACAAGATAATAGAATAAAACATTTTTCTCTCTTCCTTCTTAGTCATTATCTAGATAGTTTTCTTTTAGATAAACAATCGGCATTGTGTTTACTGAAGCTCGCATTGATATTCCCCAATAGTGTTTGCAACTTGAGTTTTATTCCAGCAGCTACAAGAAATGAGTCCACAGTGCAGAGCAGGAGGTCCCTCTGGAACCTGAGATTATTTGTTCTCTCACTGTTCTAAAGGTAATTAAGGAGCATTGCATGTTTCTCAATTAATGATTTCTCATTCAACAGGGGATCTCTGTTGCTAATTTGTTTTAATCAGGGCAGAGGCTGCTCAAAAACTCTAAACAATTCAGTGAAGAGGAACTAGGAATTTTTAATCAAGTAGAAGAGATTTAAATGCTATGAGGGATGCATCCGTCATGCACTTTCAATTCCTGTTCATTTAACTTTGGTTTTTTTGAGTTTTATAAACCAATGTGAGAATTATTAAATAGAGTATATTGTATTACATAATATGGTTTTCCTCATATATTTGTGTGTATATTTCATGGACTTCTCCCATTTAAAGCCTGTTTATTTACAAACATTTCTCTCTCTGCATAGGATGTATTTATACATACATCTCATACGCTTATTTATTATATACACTTGTAAATGTAGAACGTTTATGTAAAAGTATATTCACATATATGTTACAAATGAATAACAGAAGTTGAGTCATAAATGAGCATTAGGTTTAAAAAATTCTTTTCACGCCTTGGACAATGTCCTGAATGACTATTCACAGTCTGAGCTGCTGAGTCACATTGCATTATGTACGTGGAAACACTCATAATCTATGTAAAAGTTACACCTTGAAGAGGAATTACAGTATGATTAGACCATAGTTTTTGTAAAAAATGACTTCATCAGGCGACTCTGGCTTATGAACGTAAATACTCAAAGTAATGAAATTAAAATACTGCCTTTCTTTCCTAACCATCAGGTTTTGATCATCTCATTCTGATGTCCTCAAATCAAGACCACTTTGCAGGAATGTCAATCATGTGAAATGAGGTGGGTTTTTTTTTTTTTCCTTCCTCTAACTGAATATAGAAAAATCTCAGGAAATGCTGGAGAGGCCTAACTAGTTAAATACTTACTGGTTCACTGTATTGAAATAAGTGAGAAAGAAAAAAATATATATTTTTAACCAGTGGTTCTCAAACTTTTAGAGTACATCAAGATCACCTGGAGGGCTTATTAAAATAGATTTCTGGGGCCCAATCCTAGAGTCTCTGAGTCAAAAGTTCTGGGATGTGACTCGAGATTTTTTATTTCTAACAAGTTCTTGGGTGATGCTGAGGCAGGAGCTGATGACCCCACTTTGAGAACTCCTGTTGTAAACAAATCAATCAGAATGAGGCAGCCATGGTTTGACTGCAGCACTGAACAATGAGTCCGTGTCCCTCATACATTCCAGTGTGTTTTCAGAGATTCTCTACCAGAAAGCAGTGGGCCTTGTGTGTCTCTGAGGTGAACTCTGGGTGAATTTCTGGACCAGTTGGGTAAGGGCTAAGTAGGGAATTTAGGCAGAGAGATGACATCAGTGCCTACCTTTTAATTCATGGAGATCCCCTGAGGGCTTTGCTGGAATTACAAACATTTGAAAACAAACTTTTGAGTGGAAATAACAATCTAGTACACCTGTGCTAATGGGCAATGCCAGAAGCCAGACTGACTTGTAAAGAGTTGGACCAGGCTGATGTTTTCCAGCCCTGCTGATAATAAGAATGATCAGGGGCTCTGTCGGGTATCTGTGTTTTAAATAAGGGCTCCAATTAATTCAACAGACAAGTTTGGGGAACTCTACTTAAGGGCCCAGTTCTTTTTCCTTTCTCGAAGTGGTGCTAAAATTGCTGATATAGAGCTTCAGAGGGAAGCCCATTCATAAAGCCTCCATCTGGGCAACTGCCCACCCACTGCACAGGCTGACCTTGTTTGCTCAGCTTTCCTTGACATGTGGCATAATTATGTTGGTGGGTCATGAATTGGCCTAGTGTTTCCCTCAGCTGTATAATTATCCCATGTAATGTGATAAGTTCAATTGTGATTTGCTTTGGTTCCATCAGTGCTGTAGGGTTTTTCTGACTACCGTATCATAAGGCAGTTTGGGGGTTGGGGAGACTAGGTTCTTATGTATATGTATGAATGGTAATTTAATTGCATTTACATTTACCCTTAAAATCAATCAGTGGGTATGGAACAAGCTTCTTGAAGATGATTCTGTTTTGACATATATCTCCTAAAAGTTCAAATATTTAATAGCACCTACTATGTGCCAGACACTTTGCATGTTATTTAATCCTCTTACAACCAATAAGAAAGGAATATTAGAATCCCTATTTTACAGATGAGAAAACTAAGGCTTAGCATATTAAGCTTCCCAAGTGCAAGTGGCAGATATGGGAAAGAACCTATCAGTGTGCTGCTTCCCCTGAACCTGCTGGTGATTAATTAACACAAAACCTTCAGACAACGGCAAGAAAAATGATGTCAGAAATCCCAACCGTCATTCCCTTACTACAATATCTAATGACTGAAACATTTTTAATCGAAGGGATATTCTCCCCTTTCTAGTGAGCAATCTCATCTTTTGGAGCTATCATGAAAATGAGCTCTAACTCTCCTCAGCTCCAGGCAGTCTCAGACTTTCTGATGCTGTGACTCACCATGCCCATTAGTCGGCCTAGTTAATCACACAATCATTGTGTGTGTTCATGGTCTGGCTTCAGACCTAATCATGTCATATCACTGAGTCACAAAAGTGCCAGTGATCTAATCGCACGTGACTTTGCAACTACAAGTTACATCTTGATGTGATCATATTGTCAGTATTCCACTTTGTTGGGACTGACAAATCTCTAGACTGTAGTTGGAATGTTCATCAAAGCTCAGTGTAAAAGGTTGTCAGAAAGGCGGTCAGGGCCCTCATAGGGACTCACTTGTCCATCGTTACTACTCCATTTGGATAATGTTCAGCATACCACCCTCCTCTACTCTCTCCCCACCCTTTACTGAACAATCCTCTCTTTGCTGGATTCTGTCTTGCACCATCGCTTACCCAGCTCTTCCCGGGGTTCTGAGCTCTCAGAGAATAAAGCACAGGTTATAGTGGGTGCCCTAAATTTGTATCAGTTCAAATCGCATTACAAGTTGCTATGAAAAGCATTACAGTTCTTTCCTAGAACTCTCGTGTTACTATCATGAACGCCAGCTACGTTTGGAAAACTTTTCTTTACACAGGTCCCACAATAATCGGAGTTGATGCACAGCATTTTTCAATTAAAGCGTGATCACGGAACTAGTCAGGCTCCTTCACTTTTTCTCAATCTCAGTTTTCTCATCTGTCTCGCGAAGGTCCATCTCAGGACATACTGGCTGGTTGTCTCTGAATTCTTATCAGCTGACGATGCTATTGTGCTTGCCTGGGTTCCTGTTCCTTAGATTTTTATGACATCAGCTGTGATAAGGCTGTGTTAGAACCCATCAGGTTAGTTCAGCCTCACAAGAAATACATGTCCTTAAAATGGCACAAATATCTTCACAGGGGTGGCATTTACAAGGTCAAAGTTTTTATTCTGATTTTGGCCTGCTTGGGTTACATTTCGGATTGGCATGGTATCACACTGAAAGAAATGGCTATTGCAGCCTTCTCGCACATTTTCTTTATCTTTTATAACAGAAAGCCTTAGAGGTACACATACTTCAAATATTCTTTGTTCACCACCACCAAAATACTCAATTCTTATTTTATTTCTCAGTGAAGCTTAATTTCTACCCAAAGGACAACATATTGTGACTTCATTGTTTCAGCTGTGTGTCGAACCTTCATTGCCTCTAAAGGGATATTCTTTCTACTCAGAAGATAAAATGAGATGTGGAGAATTACTGAATCATTTGGGCATCAAAAGATTCTTCTAGGGCTTCCCTGGTGGCGCAGTGGTTAAGAATTTGCCTGCCAATGAAGGGGACACAGGTTCGAGCCCTGAGCCGGGAAGATCCCACATACCGCAGAGCAGTTAAGCCTGTGCGCCACAATTACTGAGCCTGCGCTGTAGAACCCATGAGCCACAACTACTGAGCCCGTATGCCACAACTACTGAGGCCCGTGCTCCTAGAGCCTGTGCTCTGCAACAAGAGAAGCCACCGCAGTGAGAAGCCCGCGCACTGCAACGAAGAGTAGCCTCTGCTCACCGCAACTAGAAAAAAAAAAAAAAAAGATTCGTCTATATAAAGAACTGCTAGTTAACAGAAACACGAATGTTAATGTCCTTTAGTCTCCAAAAGAGATGGTTGGAAATATTTTTGTGGTGGCCAACTTTCAGAGAAACATCCCAGTTACTTTATGATTATATCATGGAGAAACAATTATTCTCCATTTGGGGCCAAAATAAACAGCAATTCTCCAACAAGCATGGCTCTAACAGTTCAGAAACATGCAAATACTGGGTAACTAGCTGGTGTGTTTATATGCAACATGCAGATGTATGACCTAGATACATCTCTAAAAATTAACGGCGCTGCACTGGGCTCGGCTAATACTCTAACAAGTTTTTTTTTTTTTTTCTTTAATGATGAGCATAAGCCCTGAGGGCATTGTGTTTGATAGAAGTGACAGCTCTGCAAGATGCAGGCTCCTCTAAGAGTGAGTGTGCTGACTCAGAAAATAGAAGGACAGCGCTGGATGGGAGGGGAGTTGTCAGACGTAATTTAACCTCCTCGATTAAAAGTTATGTAGCTAATCAGTGCTACAGGCATGCTATAACCATATGCCAAAGACAATGGTGACATCCTTAAGATTTACTCCTTAAAAGAAAAATCAGTATAGAACCTAGAACCTGCACTATGAAATGTCACAGGTCTTTCTCCTTTGATTGTTTGACATATTTTGAATTCCATATCATCTGAATGAAGGAAGTTATTTTTTCCTTCTTTCTTTATTCCCCACTCCCCGTACCCCCAGCCTCAAGAAGGTCCATCATGTTCCTGAAACCACACAGGACATTGAATTCTTTGTCATTCAAATGTGCTTAGAAATAAAATTGCAGACGTTTGTGTATTTCTACGATATTGCATAATTAAGTCTGATCTCAGTGAGGGAATGAGAGGGAATTCGAACAAACAATCCAGCAAGAAAAATAGGTATTTATGTCTATTTGCCTGGGATTTTCTTGAAAGTAGCTTAAGTTACACTGAGGATTAATTAATCCTGTGACTGATTGCTGTGATGCATGGAGCTGAGGGACATCTGGCTGATTTGGGAAGCGTGTGCATGAGATGTGGTACCCCGGCTGAAATAAACATACTGAAAAGGACATGCACGAAATTTCTAATGTGGAGGGGTTTTAGATATTTTAGATAAAAGGGGAAGTGTGTGACTTAAAGCATTTAGCAGTTGTGTCAACTTCAGAATCCTAATTATTATAGGTAGGATTTACCCAATTGTGACTTATGAAGATGATTAAAGGGTTCTTGAGACCCTGTTACAAACTCAGGAATGAGAACCAAAGGCGCACTTACCATATAGTAACTGCATAAAGCCTCATAGTAATGATCGCGTGCCATGCAGTGAGGTTCATACAGCAATTTAAAGTCGCTCCTCACTATGAAGAATTGGTGGGTCTTTAGTCTTCTGCTGGTGGTCGTATCTGGCCTCCAATTCTCTGTGCCTTTCCTTGTTCTGTAGGTTCCTTCTGAGGTTAGGTGTATCCAGTTACAAACAGTAGCAACCTGAGCAACCGTGGATTAAACCATATGGAATTTATATATTACTTAACAAGAATATCTGGCAGTAGGAGTCCTGGGATTTTGATGGCTCAGAGATATTCCCCTCATTTCCCTCCTCAGTGAATTGGCTTTTCTCCTCGAGTATGTGCGTCTTGGTGACAAGATAGCTGCCATAGCTCAAGGCCTCATGTCCTCAGATGCCATTGCACAAAGCAGGAAGGGAGGGGTGAGGGCAATATTGTTTTCTCTTTAGAATTCTCTTGTCTTTCATCAGGAAGGAAGTCTCTCTCAGAAGTCCACCCTGACCTTCAGCTCATCCTCTTGTAGCTTTCATTGGCTAAGACTGAGTCACATGCTCACCCTGGACTAGTCTCCGGCAAGGGACAGTGTGATTGCTGTGATTGGCTTAGATCCTCTCTACTCAAGGTGTGGTCCAAGGAGAAGCACATCCACTTCACCAGGGAGCCTGTTAGAGTTGCAGGGTCTTAGACCCACCTCAGACCTAATGAGTCTGCATCTGCATTTAACAAGAGGCCCCATGATGATCAGGTGGGCATGAAACTGTGACCAATGTGGATTCATCCCCTGGGGCTGGGCATGTTAAGTTTGGGAAAATCAGAATTATGCCTGCAGTAAAGATGGGAAGGGCCTTGAGGTGGGCAACCAGCAGTGTCTGCCACAATCTTCTAATCTCTAATCACTTGGAATTATCACTTGGTTTGGTGGCCATGATTTTCTCACCAAAAAAACTCTGCAAAATGATGTCTGCTTATGGTATGTGCTAACCCGGGGAATACTTTTGGTCCACTTGAGGGGCCCTGCAGCAATGTCCCTCATCTACTGGCACTTGGACCATGCTGATGACCTCCCTGAGTGCTGAGGCAAAGGGCAAAGGTGTCATCCACTCCCTTTGGCTAGAAGGATCCCTTCCTGCGTAGGCCCCAAGCTGAAAACGGTCTCCCTGTTTTGGTGGGCTGAGTAATGGCCCCCAGAGATATCCATGTCCTAATCCCTGAAACCTGTACAGTTACTGCAAAAGAGACTTTACAGATATGATTAAGGTAAGGATTTTGAGATGGATAGATTATCCTGGATTATCCGGTTAGGCCCTAATTGTAATCATAAGTGTCCTTATAAGAATAAAGCAGAGGGAGGTTTGACTTCAGATAAAGAGAAGACAGTGTGACATCAGAAGCCAAGATTGGAGTGATGCAGCTGCAAGCTAAGGAATGCCACTGGCCACCAGAAGCTGGAAGAGGCAAGGAAGGGATTCTCTCCTAGAGCCTCCAGGGGAAAGCAGCACTGCCAAATGCTTGGGTTTAGCCCCATAAGACTCATTTCAGACTACTGGCCTCGAGAGCTTGTAAAAAAAATACACTTCTGTTGTTTTAAGCCACTAGGTTTGTGGTAATTTGTTACAGCAGCCCCAGGAAGGTAATACACCCGTCTTTCAGTCCCTACAATTCCCTGTGGCACAATTTTTAATCCAGCAATGTTGCCTTTTCATTATTTTAATATAGTTTGCAGGTAGAATTATAGATTCATTTTTACAAGACATTCAACCACTGTCAAAATAAGATCCTCTTTGGGTTAGGATAAGAAATTAGACCTAGGAAGCCTAGGGAGGCAAATCATCTGTGCGTGATCACTGCAGGTCCCTGGTCACCATCATCATCTTGCCTCAACCAGATGCAGAAAGGGCATGTGGGGGAAAGGAGAGAAGGAGGGAGGCATGAGGTTAGCACCGCCCTCAACACACACACTGCTGAGCCTGACTTGAGCAGCTCAGAGTAAACAAGTACAATTAGAAAACCAGCTTTACCTGTGCTTTCCAGTGCTGGGTAAATTGCACTTTTCTCCACCAAAACAATTTGACAGAAAGACTAAGAAAGGTCAAAAGCAGAAGCTCGGAGGGGACTAAACATGCCACTGAAATGAGTAAAGGGTGGTCATTAGCAGCCATGGAGAGATGCAAGATGGGTCCAGAAAAGACTTAGTGGGGATGAGAAGGTCTCATGCAAAACAGGGGCTGCCACGGGTGGGCAGAGGCCACAGCTCCCATCTCAGGGGTAGGGGGCGGTAATTCTGCAGACGGTGGGGCCTGACCTCCAGCAGGGAGGAGCCACTCCTGGCGTTGGCACGTTTGTGCTAAGTGAGGCTTTTAAAGAAGCTCTTTGGACAGTGTTCATCACAGGCCATTCAGATAGAGATGGATGAGGGTCTGAAGTGAGACAGACTGAAGTGAAGAATGGTTGTTTGCACTGCTGGGAAGGAGAGGGAAGAGGCTGTCACAATCTTGCAAGCACAGCTTCTCAGAAGTAAGCTCTCAGCCTTGATGTCTGCTCCTAAACGCGCTGTGCTGCTAAATGATGCTCGTAACCGCCCATCCCACCACCGGGGAGTCAGGGCGCTCCGGAGCCAGCTTCTCACCTCCAGTTCTGCGGGGCACAGAGCCTCGCCCCTGGACCTGACTCCTTTGTTTGGAAAGAGCCAGCTTACCTTTCACTGCTCAGCTCTCTGGCCACCATTGCTGTGCCTTTTGCATCACAAACTTTTGCCCGTGGAGAGGCCTGATATGTGACGTTTATTGGGTGGGCTTCTGTTTTTATTTTTGGTTTTGTTTTCTGGACTTTGTCATTTTTTATTGTTTGTTTACATCATCTTAGTGATACACCTCCCACAAATAAAGCAGATGGTCAAGCAAAGCAGATCTGGCTCCTTGTTCCCTGAGAAAGAATGACCAAGTAAAATATAAAAAGAAAGAAAGTACGTTAACATTCAGTTCTGGATTTTGAGATCCTGAGGTCCAAGGCTTAGCACGAGCAAGAGGTGTGACAGGATATTTAGCCAATGGGCCTCTGCCTTCAGACACCTTCAGCCACGGAAATGGGCTGAGGATGCCTAGGTGGACAACAGGGAGAATCTAGACAAGAAGAGAAAGCTGGACGAAGAGTTGAAGCCCTTGTCCCTCTCTTTGCTCTAAGACCACAGGGCATGGGAGAACGCACGTGCACACCTGTGCACATCAGGGCCGTAAGGTCTCGGCTGTTGGCAACAGCCTGTGGATCGCCCAAGTCCAAGGGCAGTGGAGGACCAGCTGCCTTGGCAGATACCAACGGGGATGCTGATAGGCAAAACAGGGTGGTGGCCATCACCAGAGATGCCATCATGAACGGAAGGTGACAGGGGACAAACAGCATCTTCCCCATTGACATGGGGCACACCCCCGCTTCCCATCACCTTGCCCACAAGAGGGTGGACATGCCTTGAGGGACTGATAATGACTGGAAACCTTAGGAGAGACCTTCAAGTAGCTGAGTTTCCTTAACTTGCCTTAAATTCTGCCACAGTTGGAATAGAAGCTTGAGGGAAAAAAATAGTTTGAGTAGCGGGGAGTAGTACCCTTTTTACACACCTGAGTTAAGTGGCTTATGAGGTATTATACCCAATATGACAACTTTATTTCACCCACCATGAACGAAAAATTTACTTTAGGCCCTAGATTTCAGCTCACTGTTTGGAGAGACTTTGGGTGGACGTTTTATCCACTTTTACTGCCTTCCCAGCAGAGCTGATCTGAACAGATGATGGCTTCCTCTGGGTTGTCTCATTCACCCCGTGAACTCATCGAATGTGATTCCTACATGAACTAAAAATATCCACGATGCAAGCAAAGAGCCATCCAAAGGGGACTAACACTTACGAATACTTGTTGTGACGCCATTGTTCTAAGAATATGATCTCTTGCTCCATTCAGTCCACACCAGTCACCTGTGACACAGCTGCTGTTACTCCACTTACAGAGGGAGACACAGAGTTTTGGTGGTCTACCCAAGGAGGCAGGACTCACACTGAGCTGCCTGCCAAGGAAACTCAGAAGTACACTGAACATAAGATCCACAGGAGACCTAAGAGGTAGAAGGGAGAAAATGCCAACTTTGAACAAATCAGACCCCTTAGGGGACTAGAGATGCCTCAACCTGGGGGACTCCCTCTCCAGAGGCCGAGGTTCAGTCTGGTGGATGGTAGTTGAGGAAATAATTTGAGATGAGGCATAATCAGTAAACAGTGGGTTGCAGGACACCAGAGGGTCTGATTAAATGGACATCACATGGAAAATCATAAGCCCACAGAAGTCAAAGAGTAAGACGCATAATAGCAGAATCTAGTATAACCATGGCATCCGGCACAGAACCTAGAAATCCAAGAGGTGCCGTCTGCAAGTGAAAGAGCTAGGCATGGCCCAAGTGTCACTGGCTGTCGCCTCTCCTACCCACATCAGTAGTGAGGTGGGGAGGGGTTGAGGTCTAGAGAAATATTTTGG
>NW_006797481.1:5520098-5522432 GCF_000442215.2 Lipotes vexillifer | reverse complement strand
AATGCCTTGCATCATCTCCTCAAATGACCGTCCTCTCCCTCTGGTGGCCATCATTCACACACACAAGCTGGCCCTGGCATGGTCCTCAGGGTGCCAGCAGCTAGCTCTGTGGTCATGGATCAGTTTCTTCTGCTGAGCAAGTAGCTGCACGATGAGGGATCAGTTACCTCTTTTTTTTTTTTAACATCGTTGTTGGAGTATAATTGCTTTACAATGGTGTGTTAGTTTCTGCTGTATAACAAAGTGAATCAGCTGTACATATACATGTATCCCCATATCTCCTCCCTCTTGCGTCTCCCTCCCACCCTCCCTATCCCACCCCTCTAGGTGGTCACAGAGCACCGAGCTGATCTCCCTGTGCCATGTGGCTGCTTCCCACTAGCTATCTATTTTACATTTGGTAGTGTATATATGTCCATGCCACTCTCTCACTTCGTCGCAGCTTACCCTTCCCCCTCCCTGTGTCCTCAAGTCCATTCTCTACGTCTGAGTGTTTATTCCTGTCCTGCCCCTAGGTTCTTCAGAACCACAGTTACCTCTTCTCTTACATTCTCCTCTGCAAGATGAGAGCGTTGGGGAGAGCTGAGGCCACTCCCACCTCCAACACACTGTGATTCTCTCATTATAGTAAAATGGGTTTAGCCCCGATGTCTTCATCCATTCAGGCTGCTGTAACAAAATACCATAAACTGAGCGGTTTATAAACAACAGAAATTGATTTCTCTTAGTGCTGGAGGCGGGGAAGTCCAAGATTGCTGAGTCAGTAGATTCAGTGTCTGACGAGCCTGTTTCCCGGAGAGCGATTTTTTACTGTGTCCTCACAGGGCAGAACGGACCAGCCAGCTGTCTGGAATATCTTTTATAAGGACACTAATCTCATCATGAAGGCTCAACCATCAATACCTAATCGCCTGCCAAAGGCCGAACCTCCTATCACTATCACCTTTGGGGTTGGGATTTCAACATATGAATTGGGGGGCGGGACACAAGCATTCAGACAGCAGCACCTGACGAGGAGAAAATCCTGACTTCAGTCTTGAGTAAATGCAATCAGTCCAAAGTGTTTATTAAATGGTTTTCTTCCCAGAGAAAGAAAACCATGCTCACGGTGATGTGACTGCCATTCAAAGTTACAAAGGTTTGCTTATAAGATTCTTTGCTCCTGTCTCAAAGGAACTGACTTACAACTTTGTCCACGTGTAGCTTGTTTTCTGAACATTTTTTAAGCAACCAAAAATTCACCGTTGTCTAAAATGCTTGACCCTTTATAAGGCTCCAGTGATTTTCCTCTGGCAAGCTTCCTCCTTCACACATACTAACATTTCACTTTGCCGTCTTTACGGTTGAGTCTCCAACTCCCTCTTCGTGTTCCTCACAAGAATTCGTGTCTGCAGGCAGCCAGCGTGAAAACTGGGAAGCAATCTGTCCTGAGCTCCCACCCCTCCAACAGGTCCCGGGCACTGGTTCATTTCTCTCCACCTATGATTTTATGAGAAAATGTCCCCCCTCTTTGCAGATCTTCAATTTCACATAATTTTCTGGGTTCCTCTGAATTTGTTGAGAGCTTAGACAGCACTTGATTTTATTTTTCCACCCCAATAACTTCCTGTCTTTTGCTATGTTAACAGAACCCTTTTGAACCCATAGAAAATTTCTCTTTCACATAATACAGAATCTCTTATCCTTCCAAGTAAACAAGGTTACATACACCTGCTTAACCCAATCAATAAACAAATGGATTATCAAGTACCCTTCAGATAAATAGCCGATACCCCTTGACTGCCAACGCCAGTGACATCTTTGAAATAAATCTAATAGAGAAAGACTGGAGTAAATGATTCCTGTGTATGTTTTTTTTCTTTCTTGAGATGAGATGAAACTTGAGCCTGCAGACAACCCTGTCATTGATTTTTAGTCTTTTATCCTCCATGAAAGAAGCCCCCTTGTTCCAGCTTTAGCAAAATAGCAAATAGCCTTTGCCTGTATTTCAGGTCCTGCGTGCTGCCTCTCTCTCACCTCCTTGGATTAGGGGGCCGTGTGGTCCGTGGTGATGCCGGATTCATTAAGAAAGGCCTCTGAACTGCCTCATCCACTGGGCCCCTTGAAACTGTTAGAAGGCAGTGGACCTGTGGTTACTGCAAGTTGCTAGGAGCGCTCACAGCTTCTGAGAACAGGCGTAATGCGAAAGGCTGTAAGAGAGCAGTGAAGTGTGGCACTAATGAGATTTAAACACATATATAAGATGCGCCAAAAGATGAGGAAATATTCCATTATTAAAGACCAATGACGTGAGCTTCCGACTAATGAGCTCACAGCATACTCAGTGGAACCATC
>NW_006797481.1:5518077-5520088 GCF_000442215.2 Lipotes vexillifer | reverse complement strand
GAAGAGTAGCCCAGGGGGTTACCCTGCAGGTAGATGTTTTATTCAAGTCTGCATTTCATAAACGATCTCTTTTCTCCAGACCTTCCTAGGACTCGGCTTCTCCCCGGGACCCCTTGCAAAGGAGCAGCTAGTGATTACACTTGACACTTGAGAGGAGAGCCTCCAGTCTGTCAGCCAGGCTGCCTGCCTTCTCTGTCACCTTCCCATGGAGTCCTCCATTATTCAGATGTCTGCTGGCACCTGCTAGGAGGTGAGGACTGTGCCGGGGGTATAACGAGCGGAGAAAACCATGGCTTTAAGCTTTCTGGTTTTATGGGGGTAGCCACTGTCTGCACCGCAGTGTGATAAGTTCTGTGGGACTGTAATCACTTGAGTGTCCCCCACCACAGGTAAGTGATTCCCGTACATTATGTCCGTCATTCAGTGCCCACAAGGGCCTGAAAGATGGTGCTGTTACACCCATTTTATAGGTGTGGAAACTGAGGTGTCTAATCTTAAGGAATTGCTCGAGGTTTGCAGCCTTGTCTACAGGAGTCCAGGGCCAGAGATCTCACCATTGCAGAGCCAGAGGGAACAGGAGGGTGTTTGTTTTTGTTTTTTTATGCGGTACGCGGGCCTCTCACCGTTGTGGCCTCTCCCGTCGCGGAGCACAGGCTCCGGACGCGCAGGCTCAGCGGCCATGGCTCACGGGCCCAGCCGCTCCGCGGCATGTGGGCTCTTCCCGGACCGGGGCACAAACCCGCGTCCCCTGCATCGGCAGGCGGACTCCCAACCACTGCGCCACCAGGGAAGCCCAGGAGGGGTTTGTGAGGGCGCCCCGGGAACTTTCTAGCTGACTTTCACAGACACATGGGGGTCGAGCCAGGTCTGAAGGAGAAGCAGGGATAAATTCGGTGGGTGAGGAGGACAGTCATTTCAAACAAACAAACAAAACGACGCGGCCCACGGACACGAGGCTGACCTGATGCCTGTGACCCCATGGGGATCATGACTGGGGTGGAGATGGGAGACAGATGAGGCCGGAGTGAGGTGCCCTTGTTTTCTGGTAAATGCTGTTGTCCCAGGCTGACCTCTAATGGTGCCCTCTTGTTCAGAAGCGTCCTGGTTTGGGTGGTAAATTGCATGGTTACCTTGGGCGAGAAGGAGAAGCCAGGAGGGGCTTCTTGCTAAGGAACAAGACTTTCACCCCACAGGCGTTTATAAGGAAGGCGCGTCTTCAGTCTCACACTCTCTCAACTGAGCTATTTTGGTGAGGATTGTAAGGAAGGCTTTGACAGCACACGGAAATTTTGGAAAAGTTATCCCGATAGCATGGGGGAGGGGTTGGAGAAAAACGAGGGACCCATCAGGAGGTCAAGGCCGGGGGCCAGAATGTGGGCCTGAGCCTAGGCAATGGCTGTGACAATGACAGGAAGGGGACAGACTTGACCAGAGGTGCCCAAGAGGTTAATTGCCACGTCTCTGGAGCTTGTCATTGAAGACTGGGGACAGATGGGAGTTCCAGCGTGGGCGGCTGGGGATGCCCTGCGTATTCAGAGGGCGCAGAGCAAAGACTCGCGTTTCGAACTCTTGAACTTGAGTTGCCAAAGAACTTCCCACAGTCAGAAGGAAACGTGGGGCAGCTGGTGGGAAAGGAGTAGAGCTCGGAAGGTAGATTTGGGAGCAGCCATAGGAGAGCCGGACACTGAAATGGAAGAGATACATGAAACAACAGAGGAGAGGGGAGCAGGGCCCGAGGCCAAGGCCAGGCTGTCAGAGAAGACTGAGGGGACAAGAGGAGCCCAAGGATGGGAGACAGGACACGTGCAGGGGCGGCCTGCGGGGCCTCGGGCTGGACACCGATGGCTATGTCTTGGGAGAACAGTGGCAGGAGGTGGGGGTGGAGACCTGGCGACAGTGGGGTGGAGACTTCCTTCAGGGCCCTCGAAGGATCCAGAGTAAGATCCCTGGGGGAGGGCTTCCCTGGTGGCGCAGTGGTTGAGAGTCCGCCTGCCGATGCAGGGGACACGGG
>NW_006797481.1:5505120-5517866 GCF_000442215.2 Lipotes vexillifer | reverse complement strand
GGGCCGCTGAGCCTGCGCGTCTGGGGCCTGTGCTCCTCAGCAGGAGAGGTCACAACAGTGAGAGGCCCGCGTACCGCAAAAAAAAAAAAAAGATCCCTGGGGGAGAGGGGTCACCCCACCCTGCACCCGACACCCCACCTCCCTGGCCTCCCGGCCTTCACTCTGGCTGCGCCCAGTGCCCGGCCCGCCCTATCTGGCTTTTACCACTTAACTCACTCCAGACCCTCCTCTTCTCATTTTTTCACCACCAGCAGAGAGCCAATCAGCAAAATCCTGTCTCAACCAGCCCAGGTGCCCCAAATCCAGATCGGAGGACCACCCCTCACATCACCACCATCACCTGCCTGGTCCGAGCCATCAACCCCCCGTCACCACCTCACCAGGCCCTGCTCCATCCTCCATGCTCCATCCAGGGTAAGCCTTTTAATGCATAAGCCACATCATGTCACTCATCAAACCCTCCGATGTCCACCAGCCAACTTAAAATCGTGCTTGCTGGGATTTAGGGCTGCAGCTCTAATGTCCTCTCTCACTCTCCAGCCAACTGTTCCTGAAACCCTCCCTGCGACACAGGCCTCAGGCCCCTGCACTATGTCCCTTGGTCTGGAACATTCTCCCCTAGCCATTCACATGCCCCACTTCCCCTGTTCACTCTCTGCTCAAATGTCACTTCCCCTACCTTCCCTGACCACCCATCTAAAATGCATCCCCCTTAGCTCACTCTTTCTCTCCCCTAGCCTGATTTATTTTTCTTCATAATAGTTATAACTTCCCATTATATTTTTCCACTTTTCCGATATAATCTATATACAGTAAAATTCACCCCTTTTAATGCACAGTTCTCTGAACGTTGACAAAAAACTTAACAGCCATTTAATTATCACCACTATCAAGTTATACAGCAGTTCCTTCACTCCCCAAATTCACTCGTTCCCCCTTGGAGTCAAGCCCTCACACCTGGTCCTCAGCAATCTGTTTTCTGTCCTTACAGTTTTGCCTTTTCCATAACATCACATAAAGGATGGAGTCATACAGTATGTGGTGTTTTGCATCTGTCTGCCTTCCTTAGTGTAATGCGTTTGGGGTTCATTCACGATGTTGGATATGGCAGTTCATTCCTTTTTATTGCTGTGTAGTATTCCATTGTGTGGGTGACCATAGGCTGTTTATCTATTCCCTATTGAGGATATTTGAGTTGTTTTCAGTTTTGAGTGGACATGATTATAGCTGCTACAGCAACTTGTGATCAAGTTCTTGTGAAGACATAAGGTCTCATTTTTTCTTGAGTAAATACCTAGGAGTTGAATTGCTGGGCCATACAGTAACTGTATGTTTAACTTTACAAGAATCTGGCAATCCTTTGCCAGAGTGGCTGTACTGTCTTACATTTCCACCAGCAAGAGATGGCAGCTGCAGTTGGTCTGCATCCTCACCAGCACTTGATGTTGTTGGTTTTTTGTTTTACCTTTCTAACCAGTGTACAGTAGTATCTCGTCATGGTCCTGTCATTACGTGTTGATTTGTGAGAGACTAAATATACAAATGGACAGTGGCTAGACCACATATGGCAATAAACTATAACCCACCACTTCTGCAGCAGCCAGCCCAGAATGGTCCAGACTGAGTCAGAGAGTGCCAGCTCTCTCTAATTTTTGCCCCCCCGCTCCAACTCAGGACCTACCCAAGAGAGACAAATATGTTCCCCTAACGAAGCACATAGGATGCCCTATTAACCCCTCTCTTGCTTCCTGAGGCCAGCGACCTCCAGTCAGGGCACACCTGAAGTCTTTCCCTTATGTCCACCTTAAAGGCATCCCAGTTCCCTGCCTGCCTTTGACTCTGCCTAACACCAGTGACAGTGGCTGACTCCCTGCTCGGAAGCTCTGAATAAATAGCCTCTGCTTGTTCTCCTTTGGGTGGTCTTCCTTTATCTTCCAAGTTTGTGTATTCACTGTCTTCTTCCACCAGGAGAGGGTATCTGTGCCCCTCTGGATCCTCACTGCCTGGAACAGTGTCTGGCATTCTAATAGATGCTCCAAAAAATCTGTTGATGGACTTCAGGAAACTCCAGGCTTCAGTTTGAGCCCTTGGCTTATTTCCTTTGAATGGGGGCAGAATCTGTAGCCCAGGAAGTTGCCGGAGCAGTGAGGCCTGGGGCTCTAGCAGGTCCCTTGGCCTCTGCTAGGGTTGGGGTGGGCCCAGCTCTCCTTCTCCAGACCCACCCCGTCTGCTGGTTCGCAGCTTCCTGCCTCATCTGAGCAGCCCCCCTCTGCTTCCACGGGGAGAGGTAGAGGGTTTGGGCCAGCACAGGAGTGCAGCGAGAAGGCCTTCCAGTTCTTTCTAAGGATCTTGTCTGCTGTGGAAGAGTGCTGAGAAGCCCCGGGAAAGGAAGCCTACAGAAGGCTCTTTCGGAGGCAGCCAGAATCATCTCTGCTTTTGGAAACTGCCTCGTGGGAAGGGAGGCCTGTTAGGCTAAACATCTCGTTGCCCCAAATTGCACCAATTTTGGAAATGCTCCCCGAGCTATGTATCTCCCTGGGAAAAGGGATTTATAAACCCTTAGTCTAAAGTAGCTCTGCATGCATCTCAGCTCAAGGGCTTTCAAAAGGCCCTTCTAGAAGTCAACTTCAGAAATTGGACTTTCAGTAGCAAAACAGCAGATGCCCTAGACCCGGGTATGGTGCGCCTCGGCCCTGGTCTCCATGGGTCCCACCTCAGGATGGCTGATGTGGGGATGGGATTAGCGCTACAGGGGGACCTCAGAGCCCTGGAGGCACCCACACTAAATCAAACAATAAAAACAAACAGCAGAATACAACTTTCAATGACTGCATCTCCATATGTGAGGATTTTTAATATTTTTTGTCGCTATGGTGTCAAATTTATTTTCTTAAATATGTCTGATTGTTCCTTAATCAGCAGTTATTTAAAACACCTCGGCTTCATCTCAGATTAAGTATTTAATGATCTGCAAAGGAAGATTTGAAGATGCTACTTAACAGAGCTCTTATCCTTTTGCAACGTGATCCATTTCACCTGCTGTCTGTAAGAAAACCAGCTGCTTGGTGCTGTTGTTAAGAATGAGTTAGGTGACGCAGGGAGAGAGGGGGAGACTCCATCCCCACCCTGAGCCTTGTCCCCATAAGATACCTCAGCTTGAGGAATCCTGAGGTTCTGAGGGATGCCTCTGGAAGGGGCTGTGAATTTGGGCTCTGGACTCCTTAGCGGTGGGTGAGGCAGCCAGTCTTCACATTTGTGCTATTGGCAACCACAGGGAGACTGATGGAGTCTGGGTTCCACAGCTCTGGCAGCACTCAACAAACAGGAGCATTTATTACTATACACAGCAACACAGATAGTTCAGACACACAAAAACAGGTTGAAGTTTGGGAAGCACTGGGCAGAATTGTGATGTTTGAAGCAACTACACCTACTGCCTAAGACCCTGGTTGGGTTTGGGGAGAGAGAGTTTTGTATAAGATTTGTTTCATTTCTATTGGGTTAGTTTGCTATTTTTTACCTGGCAATTCTGTGTAGGGCACACTCCAGGTTTATTTCCGGGGGAGAAATCAGAGCCATCAACTTACTGACAACGAATGAATGAATGGATGAATTGATGGGCACTGAATTGCTGGAAGACCCAGATGTTGGGCCAAGAGACCCTACATTTTCTCTTTTCATCGGCCCGGCAAAGACTTCTTGTGAAGCATCATCTTAAGCAGACTCCCTCAGTATCACTGAGAGGCAAAGATGGAGTCTGATCCCAGCTGCAAGGGCTCTTGGGGACGTGAGCCCCCAGGCTTGGGTAGATGAAATGACTTCAGTGATCACGAGTCTCAGTGATACCCGCCCTCCCCTTGTCCTGATCTGGGGAAAGGAGCCCTCGCACAGCTGGGCTGCTGCAGTGGGGAGGGGGAGAGGTGCCTTCAGAGGAAGGGATCCCACACCATCTTTCCCTCTGTCTGAGTTTTTCCCCCTGAAGCTTCCAAGTGACATTCTGATCCCTGACACCCTCCATCTCCTGCATCGGTAATGACCCGCCTCCTGGGCCCTCCGTTGCTTCTCTTCTGTTTCCCTGATCCAGCACTTTTTCCTCAGTGCATTATTTTCCCCCAGAGTTTCAAATTCCCTGTGGATGATAATCAGACAGCAAGCTGCACACACTTGGCAATTTTGAGTTTTAATAAAAAATCATGTGAAGACTTGCTTTTTCTTCGTGAATTCTCCTAACAAATGCAGTTTTTGCTCGACTCGGGCTTTTTCTTTTTCTTTTTAATTTTTTTTAACATCTTTAGTGGAGTATAATTGCTTTACAATCGTGTGTTAGTTTCTGCTTTATAACAAAGTGAATCAGCGATACATATACATATATCCCCATATCTCCTCCCCCTTGTGTCTCACTCCCTCCCACCCTCCCTATCCCACCCCTCTAGGTGAGGGGGCTTTTTCTTGAGTTGGGGTTTTTAAAGCTGACTCTATTCCCAGATTAGCTCTGATCTCAAGAGCTGGGATCCTGCACCAAGGCTCCGAGAGTCCCAGGTCCTGGGGAAGACTTGTGCTAGCCCCTTTCTGGCTTTTCCTCCTAGTGTGTCCAAAGCAATTTAGAATATCAGAGGTAAAGGGGAAAAAGAAAGAAGTAGTGATCCCTGCCTGCACGAGGACATAAAAGTCATTCTCATATTATGAGGAATAAAGCAATGGCACCTTACATCTTAGTCAAGAGCTATGGGGGCAGCAGGCCATCTGATGTGTCTGTGGCCTCCGGGTCTGTCCTGGGAGCCACCTCAGCAGGGGCCACTCTCTCATGCTATATCACGGATGTGGAGAAGGTGACGTTCACAGAGGATGGTGGCCCCGTCAACCCAGCCCTTCCCCGTCCACGCCACGGCAAGTAGCTGAATTCCGTTTCTTCCTTCCCTCCCTGTCTTAACTCCCAACATTGCAGGTGACTGTCAGTGAGTCAGTGAAAAAAGTGATGATGAAGAAGAAGTAGAGGGCTTTCCTGTGGCGCAGTGGGTCGAGAGCCCGCCTGCCGATGCGGGGGACGCGGGTTTGCGCCCCGGTCCGGGAGGATCCCACATGCCGCGGAGCGGCTGGGCCCGTGAGCCATGGGGGGGCTTGGTCCGGGGTTGCCCCCGGAGAACCGGGCCAATCACGGTTCCGGGGAGCGCTCGGCGGTCGGGGGAGGTGCGCCTGGAAGGCGGTGCAGGGTGCCCGGCACGAGCCCCATCTCTTGACTCCGCCGATTTACTCCATATTGGATTCTCACCGCCGCCAACAGGAGGAGGAAGTAGGGCGGAAGCGATGACGTCTTCCCAGCGGCCAGAGGTGGTGGAGTGCAAAAAGCTTCCTGCCCGCGACCGAAAAAAAAAAAAAAAAAAAAGAACAAGTAGCAAGAAGGAGTAAAGACCTTGCATTGCCTCAGTTTGTATATCTGGACAACAGACGAACTAGACTAGATTGTTGTCCGGCAGAATGACCTGGAGAGCTTTCTAACACCACACCTGCCTGGTCCCGACCTATCTGATAGTCCCCGAGGAAGGGGCAGCCTGTGCATTTGGATGTGCATTGCTTGGTTGCTGCAAATTGGTGAAAATGATGACCGTCTGGGTCCCTCCCCATCCAGATGCCCCGTCAGTGCGCCTCTGCTGCCGGAGACTGTAAACTCCTGGGAGGTTGTTTCTTTCTTCCCAAAGGGAGGCACTTTTCTCATCCAAACATAGGAGGCCCTCAGGAAACATTTCTGGAGTCAAATAGATGAAGTTATCTTCTCCTTAAGTGTCATTTTCTTGTTTCTGCTGCTTATGAAAATACATTGGTGGGAACAAACAATTTTGTAACCTCTAAACTGTGTGGATTTGATCCATTTATAGCACAAAGTTAGTCTAGCCCAAGTTAATCACCCTGAAACTATTAGCCATTTGGAATCTCTCTCCGATGGGACGAGAGGTCATGCATTTACAACGTGGGGTTTTATGAATAATTGTTTCCTCTTCCATGCTGAGCTTGTGTTTTCTTGATGAAAAATCCATGATTTTTTCCCACCTGATCTGAGGCTCCTCTCACCCTTGGAGACTTCTCAGCCCTTGCTTTAATAACTCTGGCTTTTTTGACCTTGCATCTCAGCTTTCCTGTGTATGCCCCTAGACTTGGTAGAAAAATCCAGAGTGTGTGTCCAGCAAATGGCCTCAAGGGGGGCCTGGCTTGTGGGCTCACTGACTGCGTTTTCTAGCGCTTTCGCGTTTTAAGTGCTCCTAAACCAGCAGCCGGCAGCACTGGTCATTAGGGAAGCCGTGGATGCTGAGTAGGTGCATCAGTCCAATTACTGGGGCATGTCTGGCAGACTTTCTGCTGTGGGTCGGGGCCCACGGCACTGCAAGTGTCATCGGTGCTCTGGCATCCTAAGCATTTGTTTTAGGCTTAATCGGCCTGAGGCTGGTACATGGACCCCGGCTTTGTCCTCTAAAGCAATGCACGTGGCACTGCAGTCGGAAAGAGGGGGAGCTGCTTTGGCAAGGCCTTTCACCAGAAGAATAAAGCCTCGGTGTCGCCACATCAAAGGCAGGTGGCAGCGACCATCGGCTACAGCTCCACGTACCTCGGGCTTGCTGGGTAATGTGGCATGCAGCATACCTGAAATGACAAAAAGCACTTTTCTTTTTAATTCTCAGCTCCAACCAAATGCTTTCCCGTGATGTTTTTCTCCCATAAATCAGCCTTGAGAATAAAGCATGCACACACAAACATTTCTTACGAGTCAGCACTTTCTTTACTGCATTGTAGGAAAATAGGTGACAATGTTTTTCCCACCCCACTGTCTGGCTAGTGGGTGTAAGGAGCGCTGGGTGGAAATCAGATGACAGGCTGTAGCCCTGGCTCTGCCGCAGTGTACTTGTGACCTTGGAATTGACATTTAACCTCTTCCAGCCTCAGTTTACCCAAGGGAAAAATGAGAATACTAATACTTATCCTGTCTATCTCACTGGTAATTATAATAACTGAGTGAAAGCAATCTCTGAGAAGTGCAGATTATCCAAATGCATGGTATTGTTAATTTCCACTACTTGAACTGGCGTTTTTGTTTTTTTTTTTCCCCTTTGGATCTGTGTTGTGGACTATTTTTCATCGGCCACAGAAAAGTGTCTTCAGAGCTTGTGTCTCTGGCAGCAGAAGAGCCGCTCACCTTCCTCATCTATCACTGTTTGTCACATTTCCTAAAGCAGATCTCTGTAGATCATGCGCCAGTTTGTTGGGGGCAGCTATCCATCAAGGTGGAACCTGGGTCATTCATCTTTACACCTGGCAGCTGCCACCGACACAAAGCAGACGCTGCCCTGAAGGACTAAGAAGTGACAGGAACAGCTCCTCTGGGAGGGAGCCACAGTTCCCCGTGACTTGTAATGTGTACATTTGGGGAAGAAATTCCAAAGAGAGGATGTGTGTTTGAAATTATTGCCCTCCCAAACCCCTGTCCTGTTTCATGTGTTTCTTGCCCAAATCTAACACCCAAGAAGGAAGGAATGGTCTCAGGAGACTCTGGTTCCATTTCCGGGTATCTTAATGTTGACATTACGATTAGTATTCAGTTCACAGAATGTATGGAAAGCTCAGGTGAGGCCTTTGTGACCACTCACACTTTGAGGAATTAGACATCATTTGTGCAGTGAATATCTGAGCTTGCGCTCTGCTCCAGGAGTACAATCGTGAACAAGGCAGACGGAGCCTTTGTTCCCGAGATCTGACAGTCCGGGGGAGGACAGGAATACCGGTAACAGGCAGTCACTGTGTAATGTGACATGGAGATGTAGGGGGGCTCGAGGGGCATCTGGCGAGGTGACTCTCTGGACATGGAGCCTCAGGGAAGCTGCATAGATGTTAACCAGGTTGGGTGGGAGCTGTGGAGGCAGAACAGGGTTCAGGGCACTGGGAGAGCAGGTGTAAGGCCCAAAGTGGAGGGGAGGCTGCGCTAGAGCAGCGGTCCAGGACGAGCATCACAAGCATCACCTGGGAACTTGTTAGAAATGTGAAGTCTTGGGAACTTGTTAGAAATGCAGAGTCTTGGGAACTTGTTAGAAATACGAAGTCTTGGGCCCTATCAAAGGCCTACATAATCAGAAACTCTCTGGGTGGGGCCTAGAAGCCCATTTTAATAAGTTCTCAGTGATCCTGAGGCACATCCTAGTCTGAGAATCACCATGTTAGAGGAACTGTAAAGTGTTTAGGCCAGAATTTAGCCCAACTGAGCATCTTTCCTTCTGGAAGAGACATCACCTCCATCTTTGGCAGTATGGTGGGGCCCCTCCTGGCACCCTGCTCTCCTGTAGACTCTCAAGCCACTGCCCTTCCCTGACATGGTCAACTATGGGGTTTTATTCTCAGCTTCTGGTGGGAGTGGTACTCAACCTTTTCACCTCCACATCCCCCTCCCCCAAAGAACTACAGAGAGAAATAGAGACATCCACAGTTACAGTTAGCGATTTCATCAGCCATCTCTCAGTTACTGAAAGAAGAAGAAAAAAGAGAAAATCAATAAGGATATAAAAGACTTGCACAACAATATCACCTTGCTTGACCTAGTTGACTTTTATAAAACATTCTACCCCCAAACAGGAAAATACACATTTTTTTCCAAGTGTGCAAGGAACATTTACCAAGACAGACTACATTCTGAGTTACAAAACGAGCCTCAATAAATGCAAAAGGATTCAAGTCACACAAAGTATGTGTCACTCTGACTACAGTGAAATTAAATTAGAAATCAATTACAGACCTATATCTGGAAAATTCCAAAATATTTGGAAACTAAATAATACACATCTAAATATCATATGACCAAGGAAGAAATCAAAAGGAGAATTAGAAAATACTTTGAACTGAATGAAAATGAAAACACAATGTACCAAAATTTGTGGAATACAGCTAAAGTGGTATTTAAAAGGACACTTTTAGCATGAAACGCCTATATATGAGAAAGAAAAAAATCTCAAATAAGTGACCTTAGTTTCCACCCTAAGGAGCTAGAAAAAGAAAATCAAATTAAACCAAAAGTAAGCAAAAGAAATGAAATAAAGACCAAAGTGAAAATCAGTGAGGTAGGAAACAAAACAGAAAGACTGGACTGAAGCCAAAATCTAGTTCTTTGAGAACATCAGTAAAATTAATAAGCCTCCAGCCAGATTAATCAGGAAAAGAGAAAGAGGGAGAAAAGACAAAAATTACTAATATCAGGAATGAGAGCGGTAATTTTATCACAGATTCTACAGATATTGCAAGAATAGCAGGGTATAATATGAACAAATTCATGCCAATAAATGGAACACCTTTATGCCAATAAATGTAAAATCTTGGATGAATGGACACATTTCTTGAAAGACACAGACTACAAAAGCTCAGTCAAGAAGAAATAGGTAACCTGCATAACCTTATAGCTTTAAAAAAACTGAATTCATTTAAATTTTAAATAACTTTAAAACGTACCCATAAAACCAAACCAAACAAAACTTCCGACAAAGATGGCTTCACTGGTGAATTACAACTGAACATTTAAGGAACAAATGATATCAATTCTACACAAACTCTTCCAGATAATGGAAGTGGATGGAATACTTCCCAAGTCTTTCTGTGAGACCAGCATTACTCTGATACCAAAACTAGACACACATTGCAAGGAAACTACAGACCAATATCCCTCATGAACATATATGTAAAAATTCTTAACAAAATTTTAGCAAATAGAATTAAACAGTATATCAAAAGAAAAATACACCATAACAAGTGGGGTTTATACTAGGAGTACAAGACTGGTTTAACATTCAAAACTCAATCAATTTATTTCATGTTAACAGAATAAAAGAGAAAAATGATACAGTCCTCTCAATAGATGCAAAAAGAGAGAAAGAAAGAAAGAGAAGGAAGGAAGAAAGGAAGAAAAAGAAGTATTTGACAAAATCAGTATCTATTCCTAGTAGAAGATGTTGGCAAACTAGGTAGATAAAGCCATCTGAGAAATACAGCTCTTGGTGTGTTCTGAGACTCAGTTTCAGCACTGGGGTGGGGTAGATTTCCCCACACATACAACAAGCAATTCTTAGATACTAGTAGGGTATCCTAGAATGCAACTAAATTCTGACACTGTCTACCAGGAGACAGCATCAGATTCCATAGGTCAAGGGTTCAGTCCTACAAGACTGCTGCCCCAGACCCCCACCCACTTCAGAAGCTAGTCGCAGGCCCAGGCTGTTATCTGTGCTTCTGACTAACTGGCTATAAATCAGAGGTTCCCATGACCCCCTCCTCAGGTCTGATTAACTTGTTAGAGTGGCTCACAGACTCAGAGAAACATTATACTTCCTAGATCTCCATTTTATTATAAAAGGCTATGACTCAGGGACAGCCAGATGGAAGAACTACATAGGGCAAGGCATGAGGGAGGGGCTTGGAGCTCCCATGGCCTCTCCGGGTGCATCACTCTCCCAGCACCTCCAAGTGATCACCAACCTGGAAGCTCTTCAAACCCTCTCCTTTGGGGTTTTTATAGAGGCCTCATTACATAGGCATGATTGAGTAAACCATTGGCCATTGGTGATTGAACTCAGTCTCCAGCCCCTCTCCCCTCCCTAGAGGTCTGGGGGTGGGACTGGGCGTTTCAATTCTCTAATCACATGGGTGGCTCCTCTGACAATCACACCTCTTCCTTTGGTTATACCTATGGCTTTCCAAAACTCACTTCACTAACACAACAAAAGACACCTCTCTAGCTCTCTTCATCAAGGAAATCCCAAGGGTTTTGGAATTCTGTGCCAGAAAAGGGGAGGAAGATCAAACATATATTTCTTATTATACATCAGAATATCACAACAGTTAACATCATGTAAAACGGTGACAGATTGCTTTGCACCTAACATCTGAACAAGGCAAAGATTTCTGCTCTCTGCACTTCTACTCAAAACTGGGAGATGCTAGCCAGTGCAATAATGCAAGAAAAAAGTATAAAAGACATCCAGATTGGAAATAAAGAAGTGAAACACTCTTTATTCACAGTCAATGTCATTGTCTGCATAAGAAATCTACCAAAACAAAAACAAAACTGAAAATCTATAAGAACCAATAAGTTACTATAGCAAGGTTGCAGAAGGCAAGATCAATATTAAAAAAATCAGTTTTATTTTTAATGACCAGAAACAAAAAATTGAAGCAAAAATATCACTTAAAATAGCATCACAAAATATGAAACATAGGGATTGATCTAACAAAAAGATAGCTGTTCTTGGGGCAACTGGTGAAAGATTAAGTGGGTCTGTGGATTGGATTATAATTATGTGGAAACCGTAATTCCCCATTGGGAGGTTATGTGCTGGTTCCCTGGAATAGTGTCCCTGTTTTGGGTAAAACACTCTGGAGTATTTTGTGTGAAGTGGCAAGCGCAATGAAGCAAAGATGTGTACACTGAAAATCCAGACATTGCTAAGAGAAATTAAAGAAATCCTAAGGAAAAGGAGAGGTTCTCTGTTGCTTTCCTGAGGCCACGAACTGACTGTTAGCCTAGAACACTAGCTCCTCATAGTTCTGGAGGCCAGAAGTCTGAAATGGAGGCGTCAGCAGGGTCATACTCCCTCTGAAGGCTCTAGGGGAGGGTCCTTCCATGCCCATTCTAGCTGCTGGTGCTTGCCAGCAATCCTTGGTGCTCCCTGGCTTGTGGTAGCACAATTCCCAGTTCCTGCCTCCTTCCCACGGCTGCCGTCCCTCTGTATGTATCTGTGTGTCCACATAGCTTTTTTATGAGAACACCAGTCATTGGATCAGGGTCCACTCTAATCCAGCATGACTTTGTCTTAATGAATTACATCTGCAAAGACTCTATTTTCAAATAATGTCACATTCTGATGTTCTGGAAAGAAGCGAATTTGGGGTGGGGGGACACTAACCTGTCCAGGCTCTGTAAAGGATGCATCAAAGAAATGAGAGTATAGCAAGTGATAAAGCTGGGATTTTAATTTAGCGCTCAATCATGCAGATTTATGAAGAAAGTTTTAGAATTATTCTAAAGACAATGGGTTGGCTTTCAATGCTTCTGAAGAGGAGATAAAGGGGGGTCAGATCACTGCCTTTAGACACTGTGTGGTATCCACACAGTAGATAATTTCAGAGGGAGGAGCTTATACAAAGCATCCTAAATCCAGGGCTATTATAATTTTTCTCCTTGTCTGCAAAGAGAAGAGCCCACAGAGAGGGGCAGGAGCATGACTGAATTATGGGGAAGGGCACTGGTTGGATGCTGTAGAATAAAGGAAAGGAAGAATTGCAGGGGAACATGAGGTTTTCAGCCTGGAAAGAAGGAAACCTTTACAGAAGGAATTACAGAACACTGACGGGAGGAATGGTGACAACATTAACCCATAGAGATGACAGAGGAGCAGCTAGTTGTTTTAGGGGCCGTGCGCTCAGAAGGTGGGAGTTGAGTTTGGTTGTAAAAATGGAATCCTAGCATGAGTCATGTCGATCAACCCAATAGATGAACAGTTTCAGAAAGGTTAGGAGACAACACCTCTCCTGAATGCCAGCCCGTGGCTTTTCCCAAGGCACCCAGCTGGGACTTCTGTAAGCAGCTGGAAACAGGGATGGGGTGCCTAGCAGAGACATGGTGACTGAAAATGTAGCAGGGATGTCTTCTTTCACCAGGGTGGAGGCTTGGACACTTCTGCTAAACGGAGGAAAGAAAGTGCTTCTTCCAAACGTTTCTCTTTCCC
>NW_006797481.1:5502968-5505104 GCF_000442215.2 Lipotes vexillifer | reverse complement strand
TCCCCTCAAATTGTGTCGGCTTGGATTGGGCTGCAAGCCTATGCCTAAATCAGTCAACAGCAAGGGGAACGGAATCAGCTGCCTTGAACCAATCATTGTGAATGGGGGAGAGGGGTGGGAATAATTGTCTGGATGTCAGCCAATCCACCCAGAGCGTGTAAGCACTAATGGGGCTGGTGGGTCTCCAAGAGAAGGTGCAGACTTCCCCGCTCTGATTTAAACACAGAGCCATTTTTGTACATCCAGTTTGAGGAAGGTTGTCCTACAGAGCAGTAGTAGAAGAGTCTCCACATAAAGGCTGAGCAGGAATAGCCGGACAGGTAGGAGCAGAACAGGCACCCAAGGCATCAGGCACACTTTCTCTAAACACTTTCTCTAAAGATTATCGTAACCTTCATCCTAAAGGTAGTTTGCATGTGTTGGCCTCAGGTAATAAACATCCATGTTTCGAAAAGCCCTCTTCCACTTCTCGTCCCCCATCTCCCACCTATGCCCCATCTGTTCTGCTTTAACAGATTCCCCAAGCCAAGAGATTCCACTCAGTGCGTTGTCAAGATGGAGAGCAGCTCCCATGGTCCAGAGCAGCAAATGTCCCAGCGACTGATGACCGTTTTCTGGAGCAGGACTGTGTGTGCTTCCCATTACAGATGTCATTCTTCTGAAGAAAAGGAGAGAGTAAAGATTTCCAACCAGAAAGTTAATGGCCAAGGCCGTGCTATTCCCCCTCCCCACTGCACACACAGACGCTGCCAGAGTTCAGCAAGTTCACAGATGGAGCCCACGTAAGGAAAATGGCACCTCTTAAAAACCACTGTGACATCCACATTAATTGCCAGGGCAGGACTGGTGGGTGTTACACAGCAGTAGGGATCCATGGTCTCTTGACTGTATGAAAGCTGCTTCTGGTCTGTCCTGCTCCACTCAACTATAGACACATGCCAAGGAGGAAGGTGCTCCCTGGGGCGGGCATTCAGCATCAAGTCCTCGGGCCTGATGCACCCTGTCCATTGTTCACTGACCCTGGTGGCCCGGTTACACAGGCTCATTTGCGTGCTCACCCAGCTGTCTCGGTTTAGAAACCTGAGGGAGTTCATGATGGGAAAATGAACTTGGTGCATGCACTCCTGATAGGTGTGGTGTCTGCTGCCTGCAGATACACAAACTGCATTGTTGCTAGCTGGGTTTTCTCCCAGTGAGACAGAGATTAATTACAGGAGGTGAGCGAAGACTCCCATTCATGAATATGGGACCGTGCAGCAGTAAGGACAGAGACAAATTAGGAGTGCCTGCACCCATGGTGCCTGTCAGAGGAGGACTCCAACAGATGGGCTTTAGATACATGTATTTCAGAGAATTGTTTCTTCCCTCATGGCAGCAGGAGCTTTCTAAGGAGGGTATCCGGATACAGAACAATAATGTCCGCCATCTGCATTTCAAAATCAGTGCAGACACGCAGATGATGGCTCAGGGACTGAAAGAGAAGTTTGAATAACTATCTCACGGAAGTCACTTTTAATCATTGCTCTTGGAGGCTGGCTCATCAGTCAAAGCAACAACTGTTGCTGACAAGCAGCTTTCGTACATCTGATACTAAAGTGTAGCCAAGAGACCCCAATCGCTTTGAATTCTCTTCAGCCCATTAAGCTACTCCCAGTGAGTCAGAACTGGTGACCTTGAATGGAGAAAATGATGAGTCTAATAAAAGATCTGCAGTGAACTTGTCAAAGTGGGGCATTGGAACAGTGGGGGGGCTGTGACGTTCTGAGAGAAGTTTCCTCCCTGATAGGTAGGTGTGTGCTGACAAAGCTCTACTCCTTTCCAAGGCATCTATCTCTAAAGAATGCTGGGATTGTGGGGTCTGAGGTTCCTGTTCTCTCCAACTCCCACAGCAAGATGATGGCAGGGCCAAAGGGCTGAGCACATCCCCTGTCCCCTCTCGGGTCAGGGGCTTAGCTCCTGTGGGCCACCTGAGCCAAGTCCAGCCCTTCTCTGGGGAGGAAGGTCCTATAGTAAGACTAGGTGGGGTGCGGGATAGGGTCATGCAGGGTGAGTGGGAAAGGGGAAACCAGACACACTTTAAAATACTTTCTTTCCAATAAATCTTAAATTCTGCATCTGGTTTGTTTGTCACTCTTT
>NW_006797481.1:5502464-5502840 GCF_000442215.2 Lipotes vexillifer | reverse complement strand
TTGTTTGTCTCTCTTTCCCTGGCACCCAGAGCAGAGACTGGCTCATAGTAGGTTGTTTCATGAACACTCTTGCTTATCTCCCCAAAGTCTTTCCACGTGACACAGGAGATAGATGGGTCCCAGGCTGAGCAGCTGGAGTTCGTCCCCTGTGGACAGATACTCCAAGATAACAGGAGGGAGGGGAAGCTAAACCCTGCCCAGACAAGAGGCCACACATGTCTCATTCTTGAGGTCAAGGAGGCCTTCCTGGCTGCACACACGCACAAAGCCTCCTTGAAGGTCTAAGCGGGGGGGGGGGGGGGGGGGCCCGAGAAGTCCCATAGTCCCTTTCAATGGTGGCCAAGGCCCTGACCCCTTTGCTCTGTCCCCATCTTGA